>NC_085877.1:2010312-2017812 GCF_034702125.1 Engraulis encrasicolus
TTCAGCACTTTGTCCTTGTTACTCCACCAAATCTCCAGAGGCCCACAACTCCAAAACCCCCTATCAGACAACACAGCACCTCCATCCCTCCCCACGACACAACACACCGCACCTCCATCCTTTCCCGCCTTACCACCACCATCAGCTCAACTCTCCGGGGCCTGTGAAGCCACTTCTGCCTGATCACATGCTCAGGAGGACTCAGCCATTCAGTATTTCTCATTGCAAGCCCAAAGAGTCTCAAAGGGGTTGGTCGAGCCGGTCTGCAAACAGCTGCGTTTGTTGCAGCTGATGGGGTTTGATAGCCCAGGCAATCACTTTTACTAGATGGAGAGAATATAGCTGGAGGAGAGAGGGATGGAGATGGAGAGAGGGACGGAGAGAGGGAGATGTGGAGGATAGGGAGGCAATGGCCAATCTAAATCAGGCCAACCACTGATTACGAGGTGTAGCGAAGGGGGTCCTTCGAGAGTACTGCAACTGCAATAACACATCTTTCTTTCAGCAAAGTTGGAAATTGATGCATGGTGATTAAATGTCCCCCTCTGTTGAGGAGACGGCTTTTGCTTTATCATCCATATGTGATGTCGGCCAGCTGACGAAGCTGGTCCAGCGCTCCCGTAACAGACAGAGTATCGAGCAGCAGGCCGCTGCGGTGAGTAAGTGCTTATCGACTGGCCGCTCTGGGGCAAAGGGGATTGGGAGAGGGGGAGGAAGGCTGCTGGTGGGTCCTCAGACTGGATGTAAAGAACTGTGTGAACACTCTGTGATGTCACTATCATACAGGCTCTGATGACAGCAAGATTAATAAAAATTTTTAACTTATGAGCGATTCTCTAATTCGCCTACACTTTTTAGTCTGTGGATTTTATTTGGCAATTCCACTAACTATTAACTGCATCCAATGATGTTTTGGACATTAGAAAACATTTATCTTTCATATAATACAGAAAGTGTAGACATAGCATTATTTCCCTCAGCAAGAATGAATATTTAATACTGGTTTTGGGCGTTTTCATGCCGTCCTGTTTTCCAAATGTCAGATTCAGTCTTCATATTAGCATGTAAAGAAACTTGTTTTGCCCAAGACGATTGCAAATGTTGATTCACAGTAATCATCACAATATGACAAAACTGTCAGAAAGACCACTGTCCTTTCCATTATACATGAAATTTGCCATTTTGTGTGTGTCCACAAAAACTGTGTTAACCGTGTCACGGTCTGAAACCTCCTCCATAAATCAGTAATGGTTTGGTCTTAGGCCATACGAATAACATCACGTGATGTCATAACCTCTTTGGCAGAATACGGGAAGACCTTTTGGTAAATTTTGAGCTCCATCCTTCCATAATTTAATCCATTCTTTTTCATGTTCCCATAGCGGGAAAATTGCCTGTCAACAGTGTTATCAACATATTCATAAGAATCTGAATTAGAAATCACATGTGGAAAAACACAGATAAAGCATACAGATACATGAATTGATTAAGGTGTTGTGGTGGAACTTCTGAGGTCCTCAGTTAGCACAACACCATAAAAATGGCTGAAATGTCAACGGTGTTACCGTCAATGGTGTTACAATTAAGTATGACAGTCAGGGTTGCCAGATGAGGCTGATGATTTCCAGCCCAAAAAATGATCAAAATCCGCCCTAAAAACCCGCCCAATTCTATTGATTTATATGGCAGTGGGAAGGTTTTTCTGATAGATGCCATTTTTACCCCCACACGGCCATCCTATGCAGCCCAATTGGGCGGGAACCAGCCCAATCTGGCAACACTGATGACAGTTGAGGAGGAGTATGTTTTTGCCAATTTATATCCATATTGACAGACAAACAAACAAAATAATTTGTGTTCTAGGGAGATGGGTTTGTCTGCTCTGTTTTTTTTTCTCCTAAAAAAGTGCAGACTTGTTCCCCTGCACTGTTGACCGTAACACAATTGAGTTACACCGTTGACTGTTTTGAAAGTGTTTTTGCGCTATTGATCCCTTATGTGTTGGAAAAATCCTGTGAACATACACTAGGGATTATCTCTGGAGAAGAAAGTCTTGTATAAGGAGGGTGACTATATTCAAATCAGACGTTACAGGGATTTATGATGAAAAATGTGTCTGTATCACAGTGACTCGTAAAATCCTACTTATGAAGCTCAACAATCACATTTTCTATATCAGTTGCACAGATTAATGACAACATTACTGCTAAGGGACATAAGCACTTTCAAACATATATTGTTTCAACTCTGTAGCATTTTTATATATGTTTGAAATGACATAGTATTTGTCCATAACACTGTTGACAAAATAATTAAGCAAATGTTCGCTTTCATTAGAGTATTTATCAAATGATTTAAGATTAAGCTTGGCAATTTGTTTGTTTGGAAACTTAAATATATACACTATGTTAACATCTAGGTCATTTAGTTGAAAAAAAATACTGATAATTGACATTTTGCTTTTGCCAAAAGCGTAGGGAAATCGTAGAATCACTCTTATATATTCTCCCCACAATAGTCACAACCCCCCCAAAAATCGCAAGACATGTAAAGATTTGTTTTACCTATATAATTTTTAACCCTTTGAGGAGTACCATCACAAATATGTGATTCGAATTTTGTCAAAATGTTGACTTCTCATTATGATGTCATAAGGACGTTGCAAGATTTTTAACACAGTCTTCTATGGGAGCTGTAGAGTATTCGAGTAAAATTCTAGAAGAACTGGGGGGAAATCCTTACTCCTCAAAGCACCATGCAGTAGAAGTCTATGGAAAATTGACTGACCTACGATCCCCTAAATTACATAATATATATTACGTACAGTACAGTATACAGTATGCTGATGCATCAGGACAGAACGTCCAAATTTGTCATCCTCAGGACCTGTGTGAATGTCAAGAATGGGGCTTGGGGCTGATGTGGCACTCACGTGAGGAGCTGGGCGTTGTCGTGCTTTTTGCGGGACTTGAGCTTCTGTCTCCACTGCAGGAAGGACCAGAGGGTGGAGTTGGGCTCCTCATTGATGATGCACTGGTCCCGCTCCGTCCACACCTCCAGCCCGATCAGGGGAACGCGGATGTTCAGCGCCCTGTAGAACTACATTACCCACAAGTCAACATATGAAAAACTGACTTACCAAATGCTGGTTGTCAACTACAAACACTAATTTGAAAAGTACTGTACATTGTCAACTGTACTCAACTTATTGCTCAGAGACACACATATGCACTGTACATTAACCTATTTGCACAGAGCCTCTGTTATAACCTTATCGCCACCAATACGATAATGACCAAGTCTTTATCTGTTAGTTAAGGTTCTTGGTGATGTCATAACCATGTTGTTATGATGTAGTTGAGTAGTTTCAGCAAACAGTGAACTGGCCCGCTGGCGGGCCCATCTGCACAAAGATGCTGTGTCTCCATGTCAAAAACTAATAGACCAAAGGCTGATCAACAAAAAAAAACCCACTATGTTTCAAAGAATTGTGCATGCCAATTGTACACAGTTCAATGACAAGGACTATTCAACTTGATTCACACTCCCTTCACATTCTGCCCTATTCTATTGGATTTTATTCTGTTTTATGACAGATTGCCAGTCTGAGTGCATTAATTGTAGTTAATTCAGCAGGGGGGTAAGATTATTCTGGGCCCTCCAGAACTTCATTATTCACAAGTCTCAATAGAACTCAGCAATTTCATCGTAAAATAATGCCTGACCTCTTTTCTGCACAGAGTCACTGCAGCACACAATCAAGCACACACACACACAACAAAAATGAATCTGGAGAGGCTCGTAAACAGTAATGACTTTTCATTTTCTACCTCAATGCAGACTTACATAGAAACATTGCTTTAAAGGCATGGTAGCTATACCTACACAATTCTTTCTGTTAACAGTGCAAACATTTCCTGCGCATTTTAAAGCACTTCACTGTGTAAAAAAGGTCACATCGGCAGCTGCCTGGATTGATTGACAAGCCTATTAACTGTTCTAGCTGTGCATTTGTCTCTCCTTTCATTTTCAGCCCTGCTCTGCTTTTCCTCCTTGTCTAACATATTAACCAGCCATTAGGCAATTTGTAGTATAACACTGTCCTTTGTGAAAAAATGCATACAGACATCAAAAATAAAAAAAAACATAAAAAGACATCTAGGGCCAAGGCATTCAGGTGCTCTTTTTTCAGCTCTTTTCTTTACTTTATAGAACTGTTAAATAAAGGCAATTAAATGCTCAATGCGGTATTTCACTGTGAATAGCACTGTAGTTGGTCATTTGTCTTCAGTGCAAAACTAGCTGCCACATCACAATAATGATGCTGTTAAGCACAACAAAAAACTGTAAAATGTTTTTTGTGCAGAAATTAGGTTATGCATTTCCTGATGGACACCGATGCCTTTTCTTAATGCACTTCATATATTTACTTGTTTGTTTGATACTGTAGTTCATTTTAAACAAATGGATAATGCAGTGTGAACGCAACAGAGCGATGCAGTGGATATACTACCTTGTCAACGTAGTTAGCAATCTCCATGATCCTCAGCTTGGTTTTATGATAGTCCTTGTTTTGTCTTTTGTACTAAAAACAAAAAAAGCACAAAAACACATTTCAGAGTGTGAAAATGAATAGATGCACACACAGAGCAAAAAGACAGTAAATAAAGAGATTTCCTATCTGCACTAACACTCAGGAATGATAATTACTGCAATTAACCAAGCGCCTGGCCTCCATTTTTCCAATCATCACATGTATAAACCAGCCACAAAAGGCCATCTGCTAATGGAGACTTTACCACAGACCTACTCTCCCTACCATTCACCACTACACTAGCAAAACATCAGAGGCCAAAAGTAAGTGTGTGTGGTGCATGATACAATAAAAAACACATCAGTTCACTTTTGACGCTCTAAACTCTGTAAACTTTTTTCATGCGCATACATTTAGTCCAGTAATCAGTAGATGCCAGGACTCTTAAGCTAGCCTTGGAAACTTGGTCCCTGCACCCCACTTCTCTTGATCCGTGTGCCGACTCTGTCACCCAGATCGCTTTCCTTTGGGTCCAGGAGTCTACATGCTCAGACTGTAAACCGGGTGAAGTGCAGTAGGTCTGCCAGGGACATTAACATGCTTGAGCCTCCTCCAGCCTCTGCGGTGCCTGACACTATCAAACTACGGGGCCCAGGGAGCGAGAGAGAGAGAGAGAGAGAGAGAGAGAGAGAGAGAGAGAGAGAGAGAGAGAGAGAGAGAGAGAGAGAGAGAGAGAGAGAGAGAGAGAGAGAGAGAGAGAGAGAGAGAGAGAGAGAGACGATGGGGAGTGGATAGTGGTTAGTGATTAGTGGGTAGTGGGTAGTGGGGAGAGAGAGAGAAGGGAGGGAGGAAGCAGTGGGAAAGTGAAGGGAGTAGGGAGGGGAGAGAGGGGACACGACACAGCAGCAGAGTGTGACTTCTGCAGAGGGGAGGAGAGACTTTCAATTTTGGAAGACTGCTAGATGGAGAGTTGGGATGACAGTGAGAAAGGATACAGAGGGGAAAACAGAACAAAATGGAGAGGAAGAGAATACTGAACTACAGAATCAGAGTGTGTGTGTGTGTGTGTGTGTGTGTGTGTGTGTGTGTGTGTGTGTGTGTGTGTGTGTGTGTGTGTGTGTGCGCGTGCGTGCGTGCGCGTGCATGTGTGTGTACGTGCGTGCATGCATGCGTGTGTTAGGGTTCCTACATTGATAAGGTGAGAAAGGGAGGGGAGGGGACCATATATAAAAAAGTGTGAATGTGAGATGTACGAAACAAAGTGAGCGTTTCTATTTTGAACCACCACCATCCCTTCCTCTGGCTGATTGACATCACAAAGGCGGAGGTGATAACAGGGTGGGTAGACAGACAGAAAGAGGGGACCACAGAGAGAGAGAGAGAGAGAGAGAGAGAGAGAGAAAAGAGACTGACAGCGGAAACGGAAGAGACAGACAGAGAGAGTGACAGAAAGACACACACAATAACCACTGTAAAGAGCCGAAGGGAAAAGGGGGAAAGAGGACAGACTGTGACAGAAATAGATGGGAGCAGTGTTCACGCTAGAATTCTTACTGGCCGGACAAGTGGCCGGCTGCATTGCAGAATACCGGACATTTAGAATATCTAACGGACCTTCCCTCATATAGCCAAACACACACTCCCTTATGGGTCAAAGTGGCTTGTAAATTGGTCTTTTCCACCAGCAAAACTTAGATTTCACTAGCATTGGGCCAGTTGGCTGGTGTTAAAGAGCCAGCTGCTTGTATGCACGGGGAGCAAACGCGCTCTCTCTTTCACATACCTGAGAGCTCGAACGAAGTGAAAGAAAAAAAGTAGCCAGCCAACGTGCTGCGCGCATAGGCATATCTAGCCAAGTTATCGACTGAAAACATTGTGTTTTATCAGCAAACCCGAAGAGGATTTCCCTACTCAAATTGGGTAACGATGTGATGACCGTAATGGTTGTGCACTAACGGTAACAACGCTACTGAAATTTGAACTGTATTGCGTCGTGTTCCTGCGCTCTCAAGGGAATTGACACCTTCCGTACGACGCTCTATATAGGCTATGTGGGCGTGTGACCTACATCCACTAGCCATTTTGGCCGGTGATGAAAAAAGTGATAAAGCCCTGCATGCACTTTTACTGGGACTTCTCATGAGCATATCGTTCTCTGAAATGTTTAATTTGACCCTCGACTGTAGCCTAGCCTACTTGGAGATCCACCACCATTTTTCAGCAGAGGTAAAAGTGAAAGTGATTCGATGCTGCGATGCTGCACATGCCATCGCATTGGGTCCCAGGCTTGACTTCGCAACTGGGCATGAAACGGTTTTGCAAGCGCAATGCCCTTTGTGTTTACTGATAAAATAAAATTAAAAAACGGAATTGTTCCTCAACATCAGCCAGCGTGAGTCAAGTGATAGGGAAGCAACTTGATTGGGGAGAACGCCGTGGGGGACGAGAGCGCAAGCAACACTATTGCGTGCTGTTTAGACTATGCCACGTTCATTTACATAGGCTATTCATAACTATTTTCGGCTTTGTTCAGTTTCATATCACTGGTGTTTTGTGTAACATTCAGTATTTAAAATGAGGTAATATTATTTATTGATTAATTTTAGTCATTTTTTGTCGGACATTTTGGCCGGTCACATTTTATTTTGCCGGTCATTCATGATGCAAAACGGCCAATGTCCGGCCACAGCCGGCTAACGTGAACCCTGGATGGGAGAATGACCTCTGAGAAGGATAGAAAGATGAATAAATGAGGAGTGGAGGAGAGAGAGAAAAGAGAGAGAGAGAGAGAGAGAGAGAGAGAGAGAGAGAGAGAGAGAGAGAGAGAGAGAGAGAGAGAGAGAGAGAGAGAGAGAGAGAGAGAGAGAGAAAAGAGAAGGAGAGCATGGCACAGCTAGCGCCAGGTTGGTGTGTTTGGTCAGTGCCAGTGGGCTGCTGCTCTACGGCTAATTACCGCCACAGCTGGT
>NC_085877.1:2025312-2042812 GCF_034702125.1 Engraulis encrasicolus
TCTCTCTCTCTCTCTCTCTCTGTCTGACTGGGCACCCCAGTTTCTAATAAAGAATGGATCTGGTTTAGATCTGAAGAGTTTTTGATGGAGTGAAAAAAGAAAATAATGAAAGTCAATTTCATTGGCACAATATGAAAGGGGAGGGGCTGGGGGAAATGGAGAGTTTATGCAGAATTTTCATTCTTAAGACGCTGCTATGCGTAGCATTATTTGAACTGTTCTTATACCCATGGCCGAAAAAAGTCAAGCATTTCAAGTGAGGAATCTTCTACAACTAAAGAAAGGTAATAAAACAAGTCTGTCAAGACAAAATTCTAAATGACCTTGCCCGAAGTCTCATTGACCAAACACTGACACATCAAACGCTGGAAATAATAAAAAAACAATTCTCTTCACAAAGCAGGGCCATCTCGCCTCTGGCTGTCCAGGCTAACACCAAAAGATGTTTAATTTCCATCACATAGCTACAAGGCCGGAATTGAAAATAAATATTATTTCAGACAAAGACTTTTTGCCGGCTTCCCTTTGGTAAACACCATGGTCAACATACAATCCTTTAATCCTGTTAGCCCAGGCTAAATCAGGGCAGGAACAGGCAAACAGTGCCCGTTTTGGCTACGACACAGGAATCATGCAGCTTGTCTATACGCTACAGGAGCGAGAGTACACCATATGGCATACTGTGCACCCGAGTAGGCAGCCAAGGTCAATTACCATGGTATGTTGATCATACCAGGCAAACATTTAAATGGCAAATTTGTTTTTAAGGATTAGAGGAAAGAGAAATGCTGTTGGGTTTATACACTTACACTTAGCAGCATGGCATGAGAGCCCAAGGTCATTTACCAAGGCGTGGTGGCGAGGTTCATAATTGGAGATATACAGTACAGTACACCTGCACTTGGGTTCATGGCAACATATGGCAGGTGCACCTGAGTACAGTAGGCATCCAGGCAAATACTATAACTATTCAGCATATGCTGCCTTTTTCATGGTTAATAAATAAAACAGCATTAAAAGAAAACAGAAATAATGACTGAATTTTCATTAAAGAAATAAAGGGTGCAATTTATTCCTGCCATATGCGCCAGGAGAAAGGCTTACAGTGCAATCGTTCAACTCCCGCTGGCATTTCAGGTCCGTGCCGATTTTACTGACCCACAGCCAAGTGTTGAGGGATTTTAAAACACTTGAACTGTGTTGCAGTCGTATTTAGTCTTGCGTATCTTGCCATTACGCCTACGAGTCCGTGGGGTTCAGTGCATCCTCTGAACTCCGGTTCAGACAGAATTCATTAGCATGTGCCATGAGTCACGCGATTAGCATAACGCTGCAGCTGAACTTCCTGCACTGTGCGGAGTGGGCGGAAAACAACAACAACAATGCCTGCGTTACATTCACTAACACGGCCTTCTGCATTACATTCTCTACATGGCCCTCTGCACTCTGCTCCACGCTCCACGCTGCTCCATGGAAAGACTGCAGAACATGTTCCATAATGGGCAACAGTGAGATCCCCCAAATACCTTGAAACAAACAGAGAAGGTCAAAGTTGCTGTTACCTTATTCCTGAACATGTGCTGAGGGCTACCCAGGAGTCTTGGTGGCCTTGCACTCGCCCATGGTAGAAGCAGTGATCCTGTTGGGAGAAAGAATCAGAAAGAGGGGCAGAGGTTAACACCAGCTATTTTCCAGACTCTTGTTACCTTTTAATCATAAAGGCTCTGTGCCATTACAGAAGACAGGCATGGTTCCAATGTTTGAGTCTATACCAGACAAAGAGGGAACATTGCTTGACAAGGGCAGGGGAAGGAAAAACACAATATACACATATAGGAAAAAAGAAAGAGGAGGAGACAGAGGAGTGACAGAGAAGGAGTGAAATCAAAGGTGAATTTACTGTAGCGCTTCTCTCAGAGGGCTCATTTCCTCTGTTACTGTGTCTGCCGACACCGAGCATTCATCAGGCGCAAAGCGGCCAGGGGGACCAACGCCAGAGGCATCAATTACTACAATGCCAAGTCTGAAGCGTGCAGGCACACACACGCACGCACGCACGCATGCACACGCGCACGCGCACGCACACGCGCACACACGGCACACACACACACACACACACACACACACACACACACACACACACACACACACACACACACACACACACACACACACACACACACACACACACACACACACACACACACACACACACACATAGACACACATAGACACACATAGACACACTGGGCCTTTTGTGTCCAAGGAGGGTCAGTGGGTTTCTGGGTTAAGTGTTTAAACATCTGCGTTCAGCTCCACAGTTGCAGAAGCAGGATATTACAACTGAAACGAGCGCATAACATCGTCCAGGAGCGATAGAAATGAAAAAACACAAAAGAGGAGTGCTCAAAAGAAGAGTCCATTCCAAACTGAAAGTTAGATAAATCAAGTTTGGGCAACCAACGGACAGAACATTACATGTGAAAAAAGCTATAGAATCTTATTTAACCCATTAATACCCAAAACACTTGCAAAAAAGGCTGCTGAATGCAAAAGCCATTTTTAAGAAAAGTTGCTCTCAGCCAATAAAAAACGAAGTATCTCAGCCTCTGAAACACATAAAAACATGCAATAAGTTGCATTTAAATGCTAAGACCCTCATCTTGCATTAGAATGTGTTCATTCAGCTCTAACATACCAAGACAAAAAAAATGGTCTTGAATCTCATGAGCCTGAATGTTGCGTCATGCAACTCAAGCCGCCAGGGCCAATGTTCAACGCAACATCCAGCATCAATGGGTTAAGCTGTCTCTTTGTCCTTGTAGCCTACCTACCATGTGACTGTTTAGCATTAAGATTCCGCCAGGGCTGTCCCTTATGGTAGATATCAGTGCAACAGGGATCTGAAAAGTGTCAGAGCATGGGCGTGCTTCAAATTATGCCTGATGCGACAGCATGATAAACAGAATTAGATAAACAGTTATGAGGCCTTTTGAGGCTGCATCAGTAAGTAAGCAAAGCCAGGAGCAAGGCAATACAGTAGATTTCCCTGCAGACGTCTACATTACATCTCTAACATCTGATGAACCAATAGCACTAGATGCAATAAAGCCTGAGCTTTTTCTAGATGGCTGAGGAGTTATCCAAACACCTAGAGAGCCCTTAACCAAGAGACAAAGACAGAGGCACTCGTGTGTGGGGGACATACAACATAATTGTTGTTCAGACAGAGATTGTGTGGAAACTCTGAGAACACAGCTAGTTTAGACTCTGGATCACTTCCTTATGTATTAAGCCACAGAGGCTCATCTTGGTGGGGAGAAGTGCTGGCCCCAAACTGGAAGATGACTTTGTAAGTGGGTATCCCCCTCCCCCCTTACTTGGCAAATGAGGTGTAGAGAGGAGGCAAAGGATTGGCGATACAGTGACAGAGGAAGAGAGAGGGATAGAGAATGAGAGGGATAAGAAAGAGAGGGAGAAAGGGAGAGGGAGAAAGAGGCAGGAAGTGGGGAGGGTGAAGTGATTGTCCTTTAATGTTCTCATTTTCACAAAATGAGCCCGAGGGAGAGCTCAGTCTGGCCGGCCAGCCTCACACAACTGCGTGCTTGTGAGCCTGCGTATATAAAATGATTATTATTTTTATTTCTAAAAAAAGACCTCGTGACTGGTGCTCCACTTATTGGGTTCAGGCGATGATGAAGGGATGAATCAGTTCACCTCTGTGGGGACCGACTAGCTTCCCTGCACTTGGCTCTGAGAGCTTCTTCAGGCCAGTAATGTGTTTCTGGTGAGATTATGTGAGCAATGAAACCATTAAAGTAATGATATTTTTGAGGCAAGAGGGCCTTCATAAAGTGCTACTGGATCTAACAGGGAGCAAGATAGAAAATACCAGGGTAATTTTTCTTATTTCTTCTTCCTTTCTTTTAAGGCCCCTAATTGTGTTTTTGCCACGGCAACAACAGCACACTTTTAAAAACAACAAAAAGGGGCTGGGTGAGCGTGGTGAAGGGGTAAAAACAACACACAATCTATCATCAATCCTCTGTGATGTCCCCACAGAATGCACAGTTCATTTGCATAGGAACAAAAATATACAGCAAATTAGTGTCAAATTTTCCAATTACCAATTAAGCCCGCGGGAGCTTGATTATAATGAAAGGATAATAGCCTGGAACTAATGTGTTGCTTCTCCAGCACACAGACAGTTTATGGGAGCACTGGTGTCACCAAGATGCTCATAGCAAAAAAATGAGAATTTATGGTAAGAAAACAATAGCTTGCTTGCTGTAGCTGACCATTTAATTAAGCATCGAGACGGTTTTCAAACAATACACTTTCCTGTAAACAGCAGTTGTCTCCATGTCTTCACGCATGACAGGTCAGAGGTTAAAAGAGTGGGGCACGGGGAAGCTTACTGATCTGTGAAAGTGTGTCATCTATAATACAGCCAGACCAGGAGAGGGAATCCGAGTTAAAGGTTTTCTCGGTGGCTGGAATGACAAGTATTTGATGCCCCTTTACCAGTGGTGTAGTCTACTTTTTTATGGTGGGTATACTGTATATTGGAGCATTTTTTGAAGTGGGTATACTGTATATATTTGTGCCATTCAAAATAATGGATCAATCAATTTTAAGTGGGTATACTGAAATCCCTGAAATTTAAAAGTGGGTATACTCTGTATACCCGCGTTCTACGTAGACTACACCACTGCCCTTTACTGTGATGCAGTGCAGAAACGGACAGGTGCTACATGAAGCTGTTGAGTGAAAGTGTACGGCGGCTATTCGAAGCTTTTGCTGCCGTGGCGACTTCCACCAAAGCCAAGGCAGAATTCAAATGCTGAGCTGTGGTTGACCATACATCATCATTCACACTGCACTGCTCCCACATGCATTTACTTAGAAACGCACACACGCACACACATGCAATGTCCTGTCTTTAGTCCTGATCAGCAAGCTGCTATGCTTTGCAAAATATTTGTCCTCCATTGTGCAAAGTGGACGATGTAATATATTTTCCCCTGAAAATGATGCAGGGAGCCACTGACAGTTTCATTCTGAAGTTAGGCATTATTGGTTCTTCGGAGTGGGTTTCATATTTCATGATTGTGTGGCCCAGGGCATGGAGGTGGCTTCTGGTGGTTTTGCGTGCAAACCAGTCTCCAACAATTTAAAGGATCTGACATAGTGGAGTTGCTGCATGCTACTAAAAACCCTGCCATGTATTCCTTCTACCCTAGAGCAAAGCTGACTTTACTAATGACTTCTCTAATCCTGGCTCATGTGCTTTACTGTATATTGCACCTGTCTAATGATTTGTGCATTCATTAGGATCTGCTAGTTTTGTAATTGGTGGTATGCAGCATGCAGCAGGGTCTTCACTTCCTGAATGTTTTATGTGATGTCCACTTCCAAGATGAGCTGATTTAGGGCTTTAGGCTCATCCACTCATAAGCCCTTAAGCAATGTGAGGTGATGGACTGACCTTGTAATATAATGTAGGCCTATTTGCAATTAGAGTACCCATTGTATTATTGTCACATTTTTTAATCATTATTTTAATCCTTTTTTATCTTAACACCTTCCTGTCCAGGGTCTACAGATGAAATTAGCCTTAGGGCTATAATCTGGCTAAATTGTATGTTTGCACTGTCCCTGTCAAATAAACAATAAATCAGTAGGTTAGTGGTGCGCACATCCAAGACGCAGGTGCATGACAAAAGGCCAAAGTATTGTAGAAATAAGAAGAATGTCCGCACACTGCTCCCGTGTTGCTTTTTTATTTTTCTCAAGTGAGCGCTTTCGAGCTTTCGCTCTTCATCAGACTGACAAGTCTGATGAAGAGCGAAAGCTCGAAAGCGCTCACTTGAGAAAAAAAAAAAGCAACACGGGAGCAGTGTGCGGACATTCTTCTTAAATAAACAATAAATGAAATGAACAAAATGAAATGATTCTGAGTGCAAATGGTCACTGAACTTCCATCACACAAAGTACATTTTGCGTTCATTCCAGATGTAGAGAGTACCAACACCACGGGTTTTGGAGATGAGTCCACCACAGCTGAGATCTACAACCTGGATTCAGATGCTAAACTTCGACATCACACACTTGTTCTTTATTATGTGTATAGTTTGAATCTGGGGATTCCACAGCTGTTAAGAACACCTAGAGAGAGGCAGAGTAAAAGAAAAAGAAAAGAAGAGAGAGAGAAAGATAGATAAAGAAATGTAAGAAATAAAAGATGGCAAAAAGCTACAGAGCGATGGAGAGGAAAAAGAAGAATGCAAATTAGAAAAAATAAAGGGAGAAAGACAAGCAAGGTGATGTAGAGAAATGGGAAAGAGGGGTAAGATCAAGAGGAAAACGGATGAAGAATGGAAAAAGAAAAGGACAGAGTGATTTAGAGAAGAAATAGAAGCAGGAGAAAGTCAAAGAGCAACTATGAAGGAGTGAGAAAATGATTTTGGAGGAAAAACAACTTATCAGGCTTAGAGAAGGCATTAACGAGGGAAAAAATGAATTATTCAAACTTCAAAAAATAAAAACAGTACAAACTACAGTAGGGCTGTCAAAATGAATGTGTTTATCATGATTAGGTGAATACATTTTTTAATCACGATGTTTTTTTAATCACGAGTGTGTTTACCAGCATTCCCAGCATATAAGCCCGTATCATTCAAATTTAGAGCCAGAAAAAGGGTGTAAGTCAAATACCACTTCATTTCTAAACCTGATTGAAGAGAGAGAGAGAGAGAGAGAGAGAGAGAGAGAGAGAGAGAGAGAGAGAGAGAGAGAGAGAGAGAGAGAGAGAGAGAGAGAGTGCAGAAGGGGCGACTATCTGTGCTTAACTTCACTGCTTTCAGCAAAAGGGAAATGGCTTTGTCTTTGGCACCGTTCTAGCTCTTTGCTGCGGGGAGCGGAGATGCTCGTGAACTTAATAGAAACTGACATTCTCAGACCCCTCGTGAATGTGGAAGCGCTCTGAGAGAGATGAAAAAAGCTCAGTGACAGAGACAGAGAATAACTAGAAATGCATTCTCACAGAAAATGCTGGAAGCGGGCTTGCCTTTTGGGGCAGAGATGAAAAAAAGTACTATTGAGAAAACAAAGCTAAAAGAAATGTTGGGAAAAATCCATCCACCCAGTCAGAAGTTATGGGCCAAACAATTCAGCCATCTTGGATTCAGCCATCTTGAAAGTGCTGTAGCTCTGCGTTTTGGGGATATACTAAATGACATACATGGTATTTTAAGTTGGCTAAGGAACACTGCATATGATATAATTTTGAAAATCGACATGGCTTCGAGCGGGATTAGAACTCACAACCTCCATATCTGTAATCCAACCCCTTTGCCATTGATATTAAATGACATACGATACATGATATTTGAAGTTGGCTAAGGAACACTGCATATGATATCATTTTGGAAATCAACATGGCTTCGACTGGGGTTCGAACCTCCAACCCCCATATCCCTAATTCAGCACATTTGCCATTCATACTAAATGACATACATGGCATTTTAAGTTGGCCAAGGAACACTGCATATGATATACTTTTGAAAATCAACATGGCTTTGACTGGGATTCGAACCCCCAACCTCCATATCTGTAATCCAGCACATTTGCCATGCATACTAAATGACATACATGGCACTTTAAGTTGGCCAAGGAACACTGCATATGATGTAATTTTGAAAATCAACATGGCTTTGACTGGGTTTCGAAACCCCCACCTCAATATCTGTAATTCAGCACATTTGCCATCCATACTAAATGATATACATGTATGGCATTTTAAGTCGGCCAAGGAACGCTGCATATGATACAATTTAGAAAATCAACATTGCTTCATGTGGGTTTCGAACCCTCAACCTCCAATCTAATGCAGCAGCATGCATTACCACTAAGCCAAGCAGTTAATTGTCATGCATAGTCCAGCAAGACTATATTACATTGCATTGCAGAGCTGAACAATGGACTTCTAGAATGCTTGCTCGCACCTGCTCGTTAAGAATGGAATCTTGAGACAGTGACAGTTGAAATGGAATCCTTCACTGGCTGCACCTGTTGTGATTGACTGAAAGACAGTTAGTATTGAGCCTTTAACAGGGGAGAAAATGAGAATGAGTTTTTTGTCTTTACAACATCGTTGTAAAAAAACTAAAAGGAGTTGGCACGTGTCCTTTTCACAGATCGGAGTCATGCTTGTGATCTCTCTAACAGTCTTTGAATGAAGTTTATAGGTTAAATTTTTCAGGCACAAATGGACCTCCGTGTGGGACATGCGCTGATCTCTTGAAAAATGCCCTTTTCGAAAGACTGGGATTCTCCATAGAGCCAGGCCTGTTTTTTTTATAAACCTGCCATTTAAAAAGTATTGGGATTTGGGAGATGAAACTTTGACAATTTTGAGACATCCCATAGAGCTCGCTAACAACGCGTCAACTAAACTAAACTAAGTGTTGATGTTTTATGACCGAAAAAGCCTCCTACACTCTAATCTCTAGAGTGGCGGAACCTTGGTTCATGGAGGTTCCACCACTGTTTCCAATGGGGACCCAGGCTTTCACTAAATCGCCAAAAACGGGAAAACGACAAGAGACACGGAGAAGCCTATAACGAAACGCGATCTCCAAGCCGAGCCGGTCGTTTTAGTGTTTGAACGGTGTCTCTATCTCGAAAGGCCTAGGAGGAGATCCATTTTCTATTTTTACTGTCCCTGTACAAGAGAACCAATAATAAACAGGACTTAGAGATTACTATAATCGGGCCTTGCTCTGCAAGAGCTCTGCTCTTGCTCCGCAAGCCCGCTTAATTAACACATCTCGAGGAAGGTGCAACTACGTATATGGCAGAGAGAAAGACACTGCTACTCACACAAGATTTGGGGTGTGAAGTAACTGTGTAAGTTGAACTAGAAAGAGAGGGAGAGAGAGAGAGAGAGGGAGATTGCGAAATTGAGAAAGGAGATAAGCTTAGAAAGCATAGAAAGAAGTGCAGTGTGCTGCAGTGCTTTACTGCAGAGGCTGCAGAGGTGATGGCCCTGACAAGTCCTCATCCACCTGGGAAATGGACATCATCACTGAAAGAAAAAAGATGAAAAAACTTTTTTGCATAATCAGTCCTCCTTCTTTATACTCCTAAAAAGGAAAAAAGACATGGGAACATTTATCGCTGGGTAAACCCTAAACGATGATACTGTGCGACTTTGTTGCTGTGCTTCTCGAAAAATAAAACCAAAAGATTTCCCAAACGAACGGCTACGTTCCTTAATAGTGTGTCATGCCTACAGCAGCTGAGCAGCGACTTCATTTATAAAAGTCTTCTGCTTGTGCTAAAATTGGCCTATAGCAGCACACACGGAGAATTGCTTCAATTACTGGGCTTAGCGGCTCTCTCTGCTTGTTAGTGGTGCTCAGCCATGGAATAAAACCAAGATAGAAAAAAAAGAAAAAAAAGAAGGAAAAAGACAAATTAATTCTTGAAGGTGACACAAAAAATGCATGAGAAGTGCAGTACTACATCAAAGAGGAAACACATGCTCAGTAATGCTCTTGCCATTCTGAGTGTGGATCTGAATATTGCTGTGCTTTTCCTGCTCAGGTCCCATTACCAGCAGCAGGGGGGGGGGGGGGGGCACAGAAGGGGAGAAAGGGGATAGTTGTCCCAGGCCCCTGGAGAGAGGAGGCCCAGAATTAAGTCCTCATTACATTGTACAGGTATGTGCTGCACTGGGGGCCCTTTCAGATGACTTTGTCCTGGGCCCAGCCAAAGTTGTCAGCAGCCCTGCCAGCAGCAGCCTTGAGGACAGGAGCGACTGACTCCTGAGATGCACTCCAGGTTGAATTTCTTGATTGTATTTGTAACAGTGTAATATGATGGCATGTACATTAAAGATGGAGATGGTGTGTGTGTGTGTGTGTGTGTGTGTGTGTGTGTGTGTGTGTGTGTGTGTGTGTGTGTGTGTGTGTGTGTGTGTGTGTGTGTGTGTGTGTGTGTGTGTGTGTGTGTG
The DNA here is from genome assembly GCF_034702125.1 of Engraulis encrasicolus. Lineage (NCBI taxonomy): Eukaryota > Metazoa > Chordata > Actinopteri > Clupeiformes > Engraulidae > Engraulis > Engraulis encrasicolus. The sequence continues at coordinate 2,035,331 of NC_085877.1, forward strand.
TGTGTGTGTGTGTGTGTGTGTGTGTGTGCGTACTGAGTTGTATGCAAATGTGATACAAAATAGGCAAGTCTTATGGACGTACAAATGTGTGTCTGTCACAAGAAGACACTTCAGGTACGGCAGCACTCATCCAGGTATATGTATCATTATTTTTCACACTGAAGAAGTGAAAAGAGAAGCGATAATAAGAACGAAGATAGAAATGTCTCCGTCTAAAAGCACTGTGTCTGTGTGTGCAAACACAGCTCATGCGGAAAAGAACCTTGTGATAACCAAACCAATTCGCTTGTCAACGATATGACACTGAAACATCACGATGTGTGAGGCCCAGCCAGCGTGGAAGAAAAGATAAGAGCAGTGGTGGACGTGAGGATGGACTCTGACCTCCCCAAAACCACACAGGGTTATGCGAGAGTGAGGTAAAGGGAAAGGTAGAGTAGGAGAAGAGATGAAGAAAAGCCAGAGATAAGGAGGTGGAGGAATACAGTTGGAATTTCAGTTTCATTTCCTCTTGGTCTTACCGTCTGATTAGACGTAAGGGTCACCGGCGTTCCATCTTGGCTGTAATGGGTTTCTGTGAAGTCTTCACCAAGAAGCTCCCTGAGAGAGAGAGAGAGAGAGAGAGAGAGAGAGAGAGAGAGAGAGAGAGAGAGAGAGAGAGAGAGAGAGAGAGAGAGAGAGATCAAAGACATTAGCAGCTGGAAGACACAATGTGTTGTGGGACTCAGAGAGAGCCCTGCTCCACTCTCTTGGCCACAGTCAACAGCTCATTCCAGGACCTGATTGCTCCATCTTCCTACCTATCCCAGCCAGCCCCACATCTTAACTCAAACTGCCAACACTGCCAGAGTCTGTGTGTATGCGTGTGTGTGTCCTGTATATGAATAATAAGTAGCATTAACTTTTTAATGAGAGCATCAGACAATTAATGCACACAGAGGTTAAAACAATCCTATTCCCTACCATGGATTCTACAAGCTAGTCAGGATGCCCTCCAGTTGTGCTTGAGCTATGTATAATGTCTTCCACTGATGTTCAGAATATTATGTAAATGGTCTTGGTCCTGAATGCAGAAATTAGCATGCTGTAACTGTATTAGCATATAGTGTCATTTTCATATGACAACTCCGGTGTCAAGGTGAAAGATCTGACAAGATAAGGAGAAGGTCACACAAATTGGGGCCTTTGGTGTCATATTGGTCATAGTGGATGTCTGAAGATGCTTTAGAGTAACAATATATTAACCCTACTCAACTCCCTGCTCATGTTACTTCATTAGTTACTTTGGAATTTTTCATTTCCTGATGTAAATAAAGTGACGAAGTGGAAAAATATCCATTGTGCATGCAATATATTCAGTAAATATACTTGTGCCACCTTATCTTTTGGGAGTGTGTGAGTATGCATACTAAAAATACACTTGCCTTATCTTGTGTCGTTGTGTCTTTGTGTGCCTGTGTGTGCCTATGTGTGCCTGTGTGTGTGTGTGTGTGTGTGTGTGTGTGTGTGTGTGTGTGTGTGTGTGTGTGTGTGTGTGTGTGTGTGTGTGTGTGTGTGTGTGTGTGTGTGTGTGTGTGTGTGTGTGTGTGTGTGTGTGTGTGTGTGTGTGTGTGTGTGTGTGCGCGTGCGTGTGTGCGTGTGTGCATGCGTCCATGTGTGTGTCTTTGCATCAACCCCAATGTGAGCCCACACACTGAGTAAACTGCCTGTGGCGAATCACAAAAGCAAATTTGCATCTGACATTTCATTCTCTGACTAGACTTTGGCAGATCACATCTCCTGTGTTGCCTCCCCTCTGCTTTAATCAATGTTTGATTTCTTTATTGAAAGGGCAAGAAAAGGGCAAACATGCACAATCCGCTCAATTAGACTTTGCCACGTACACGCTTTTAAAGGAAGTGATAGCACTTGGTCTGATAATGCAAAAGAACAAAAAACCTTAAAGTCCTCAAATCAAAGGCCTCTGTTTCATGTCTCATGTGGCTGTAAATACTAGCCTGATTATCATCGACTTTCAAATCTCTTCGAGACTTGGTCTGACCAAGAGCATAACAATTGACATTTCCCAAACGGCATGGGTGACCTGCCTCCCTTGGTTTGCTACTGGTTGTTTGCTTCCCAATAAAGTTGGAGGAGTTCTTGATTTTTCTGGAGCTCAGAAACAATATTTGTTTTGCTCCTGGCCTGACTAGAAGCGAAGCTGAAGGCGCAGCCTGGCTTGTAAATACAGTAGATCGTCTGAAACATATGAACATCTCATATTGGGAGTGCGTGCGTGTGTGCGTGGGTACATTTGTGTTCATGTGCCTGTATCTGTGAGTGTGTTACCCCAGTGTAACCCACCAACGTTTGATGCACAGCTGCAAATGAAGTCAAGGACATGAGGTGCCAAAATGAAAGGAAAGGGAAGAAGATTGCAAACAGCAGTGCAAGGCATGTGGATTGGGGAACTGGGAGGGTTGGGCTTTATGTGTAGGTCATGCCCTCCCTTAGCGTGCCAGGCAGGGGGTGGAGATGGGAATTGGGGCTGAGGTTAGAGAGGGATCAGGCATAACTCACTTTGATGAGGCTGCCTCGTGACATGCTGACTCCTGATGTAGCTGTTTGGATCTGACATTGGCACTGAACGTGCAGTCTTTGTTTGTTGTTGGCACAGTTGGCACAAGGTTGTGAGAGAAATGTAGAGGGGTGGGGAGGGATGAAGGGAGTGTGTGTGTGTGTGTGTGTGTCTGTGTGAGTGTGTGTGCGCGCGTGCATGCGTGCGCTTCTGCACAGATGTCTGAGAAAGAAAAAAAATCAGATAAGAAGGAACAAATGGGTCAGTAAACAAATGGGAGTTGAAAGGATGACATTTCCAAACAACACTGTGTCTTTTAGGCCCTAATGAGAGAGGACAGTTGAACATCTCCGCTCCCAGGATGTGATTCCTGTAGCCTGCTGTCACATTGAACTCTGGGTCGGCCTCCAATACTCCCTCCCTGCCACTCCACACCACAGCTGCACGATGATCTTCAGCTGAGCTTCATAAGTGGATGTAATCAGAACGGGGCTTCTTTAGGGACAATTTCATCCCAAAGAGAGAGACTGAAAGCAGCTTGTGGGGAATGAGGGGTACTGGTGCTGGTGATGGTAGCGGTGGTGGAAAAACATAGTTTTTGGTAGAGATTAGAGAGGATGGATGCTACGGAGAGGAGACAAAGAGGAAGATAGCACTCTACTTCTCCTACTTGTTATTTGTCAATGTGTATCTCTCTGCAGCTGGAAGCAGTGGGTGACACTATACAGACTCCCATCCCAAAAAAGAGTGCTGAAATCCAGCTCCCTAAATCAACAGTCGTAGGGGTTTTAGCTCCAACTGAATATGGATCTGATTAGAGCCTTGTAATTCTTACTGGGAATCATCAAGTTACAGGAATCCTGGCCTTCGTCAGCCACTTAAGTTAATGATGTCAATGTGATTGTGTTTAGACAACACAGCTATGCAACAGTCATGCAACACATAACATCTACTATAGAAAGAAGAATAAGGGCTTATTCTCAGGATACTGAAGTCGGGAAAAGGTGTACTATATGCTCAAACGCAAATTTGAGATCCTTTATAGCCCGATCATATATAGCTCCGAAGTCACTCGGAAACATGTAGCAGACTGTAGTATTTCTTGTTAGCATTGAAGGATTTTCCGGTTCCCATTTGCGAACGTGGATGGGGAATGGAATGGATGGAATGGGGACCAGTCTCAAATAAGGTGTGTGTGCAAACACGCGATTAGCGAACCCCCGCAAACTGATGAGGGTATTACAAATAGGCTGTAGGGATGACATGATTGATCATTTTGTGTCAAACGCCGACATAAATACGATGTTGCTATCACATGCTTAACCCGGAAAACTGGCAGACTACAGTGCCTCTTTTCCACTGCAGCTCGACACAGCGTAACTCGGTTGCAACTTTCTGCTTTTTGAATAGGCACGGCACAGCTCAATCGTGAAGCAAAAAGTGGTGGCCGAGTTGCGCTGTGTCGAGTTGTAGGCCTATCAGAAAACCGGTAGTGGAAAATAGGCACAGGAGGGAGATTTCACGAGCCGTGACCATGGTAACCCACGGCAAACCGCCACAAACCTTCCTAGTGCTAGACTTTGGAAATGTTTCTAACTAAGCTCTGATACAGGTTGTTTGTCACTCCTGGTAACACTCTTTTGATAAAACGTAAATAGTGCCATAACTGCAATTACTCCAATCGCATTGGTTTAGTAGTATACTTTCAAAACTTACCATCGAGGAGAAGTTTGCTCATGCGACTATAGCTCACACGAGAATGTGAGATGTAGTTCCCAAAAATTCACGAGTAGCCAAGGTATAGCAATATTACTTTATTATTGTTATGTTTAGGTTGATAAATACACACGTGTTGTTGTGCTGGTCCATTTGATACCAAGGAAAGGATGTGGGGGTAGGCCAATGACGGCTGTTAACATTTGTCTTATATTTTTGTTAGCCCAATGTTACAAATTATATTCCTGGAAACCGGATTTCCGTGAAAATGCTAATCTGCGCATACAACTCGTCGTCACCCACTTCGGAGCTCTATTCGGGATACTGAACTGCATGTAAACGAACTCAGTGACACCCTATAATTCAAGGCCAACAACCTTACTGACCAAAGATAGAACACAAATAGAATTCTAAGTTGACATGAAGTCTGAGGGGTGTGCAGGTGTGTGGGTGTATGCCTTTGCATTGATAAGGGAATACTGTGTATACAGGAGCTCCTTCCAGGTAACATCTGTTTTTCTTGAAAACTTGTCTGAGACATCTCAACTCAAAAAGCTTTCATCTCCTCCAGTGTATGAAATGGCATTGTTTGCAATCTGAGCATTTGTTTGCTTCATTGTGGAGCAATTACTGAGCTGTGTCTGAGTGTTAACAAGGCATAGACAATTATTGTGCTTAGTCAATGAAAACATTACTTTGCAGGAACATCCAGTAATTACCCTCAGCAATTTGTCGTCGATGGCGCTCAGCTTTGTGTTCCTGGAATTAGCAAATACTTGAGAAGTCTCCCCCACCCATCTTTTCTCACGTTATAGTTTAAATATATAACATTTACTGATGTTTGTAGTGCTCTGAATAAGAGCCCATTATTTTTCATAGCTATAGGTGGGAAGATTGCAGTGGAGCAGCTGGCTACAGCGCTTGCATCATATAAAGGTGTGTGGCCATGGAGACCTAGGTTCAAATCTTGCCCTGAGGTCAATTTATGACATGAACTCCCACCAACCTCCTTCTCCTGCACACATGTTCTGCTATTTAGATCTGTTTCATCCCATTATAAAAGTTAGATATGATTCATATTTCATCACATTTTGTAGAGGGTGTGGTTCTGTTGACATGAGTTGTACTAAAAGTACTAAAAGTTGTGCAAAGTAAATCAACAAATACGATCAAAAGTGATTTAGAAATGCACCAGCAGCGCTTCCCTCTATCTGACTTATGTGGCGTCAGGTTGTGTTCCAGAGTGTTCACCTGTTCTGCACTGAGGTTCTGTGCAAACACGATGAGTCACTACTGAGCCTGCCACCTCAAAGGGGGTTGTCAGTGCCATGGGAAACGGTGAAACACAAGCAGATACTCTTGCTTTCATGTGTCCATAAAACGGACAGAGTGGGCGAACGTGTCTTCCTGTTCACACAAGAGAGGAGATTGCAAGCACCTCCATCACAACCTTTCTTTTGCTGTCAGGCGAATGGCATGGTGGTGAGTAGGCTGCCACAGCTTTGAGGTGGTACTGGAGGTGATATACAAACCTGGGGCTGTATTACAGAAACGTCCTAAACGGAGAATATTATCTCGTGGCAATGACACTTTAGGATAGTATTCAGGAAAAAAAATATATTACAAAACAGCTTTCCCTAAATTGTCCTATCTTGACGATAGCCACCTAGCATCCTAACTAGCGGCAGACAATTGTTCAGATCACTTATTTAAGACTGTCAAAGACAAGATTAATAAATATATTTAGGATTTGATGTCTGTAATACCAAACCTACCTGAGGAAATGATTAAAGACATAAGGGTAAGTAAGGATTAATCAAAATTCACTCACTTGTTTCCAAATACACGGACCAATTGGATTGGCCACGCCAGCAAGCCTCACACACACATGGAAACATAACTGTCACTGACTAACCCACCACAGTTGTACTGAAATTGTGAAGATATATTGCACAATGCAATTTCAGAGAGCACAGCATCTTTGAACACGCCATCTGATTAGCCATGGCCTTGAACGAATAGTAAGAGTAAATAGGGTGAGAGGGAGTGTGTGTGTGTGTGTGTTGGGTTAAAAATCCACATGCAAGACCAAGTCTGACTGTGGATGTTGGAGTCAGATGGAGCAGCTGCCCAGTCGGGGGCTTTCAGAAACCAATGAGCATGTGTTTGTGAATCAACAAATAAGCAGGGGTCTGTTGAGATGAAAGCCGTGGGAAATTCAGAGGCCCACTGGAACATGGTCTTCGCTTCAAATTCATTTGAAAATGTACGTGAGGCACTAAGCCAAGCATCACCCCCACAATACACACACACACACACACACGCGAGCATGCGCGCACACACACACACACACACACACACACACACACACACACACACACACACACACACACACACACACACACACACACACACACACACACACACACACACACACACACACACACACACACACACACACACACACACACACAGACAGACTGAACATACAAAACACAAACACGTAGTCACATGTTTCTCCAAGCCTTGAGAGAACACTCAGAGAGAGAGAGAGAGAGAGAGAGAGAGAGAGAGAGAGAGAGAGAGAGAGAGAGAGAGAGAGAGAGAGATGGAAACAGAGAGCAAGGGCTCTGTGACAAAGGGGGACTAATTAAATCGGCAAATGATGCTGGCACTGAGTGAGGCCCATGAGGGGCCCCAGACATGCTGCACCGACACACACTCCCTCTCTCTATGCTCTCCTCACAGCTCAAGTCTGGCCCAAGGGGGGCACAGCACAGGCAAAAGCAAGAAGGAAGGAATAGGGTCTGAAGGAGAGGAGGAGAAAAGGAAAAAGAGCGGAAGAGGGAGAGTGCGGTTGGGGGAGAGAGACAATGAGGGAAAGATCAACTGAAGATCAAAGAAAACATACTACAATGAACAACTGGGCACAACGAGTAACAAAGAAGAATACAATAAATCATGTGTTGTTCATTAGCCATGCTTTCTCTCGGTCTTGATAAGTTAGCTGCTTTCTTTCATCTCCTTGTTCTATGTCTCTGGTCTTGTTCTCAGAGTTGAGAGTCATCACCTCAACAGTCGGGGTTAACTGATGTCACTCAGAGTCGGCACACAAAAGCGGCCAATAACCATCAATCTATATTCACCGGCGTGCTGAGTGGCCACAGCTTGCTGTTCATCAGCCTGTCGATACTTGACCCGTCAAGCGT
>NC_085877.1:2047812-2057812 GCF_034702125.1 Engraulis encrasicolus
AGCCAAGAATCTTCAATATGCTGCAATATGCGGAAAGAAGGCAACAGTAATTTAATTTGCTGTAGAAAAGACAGCATTTCAAAACGACAGTGAAAGACTGTGTTGTGGGAGTACTGTGTGTTTTTTTTATATATACGTATTTCTGAGTGCAAAGGGATTAGAAAGAAACAGTTCTGAAAAGATTAGGCTTTTATCATCATGTCTTTTTTATGTATTTTTATATGCTTCTGCCCTACATTAAAAAGCTTTTAGTTCGACCCTTGGGAGAATTCGATGGTGATTTTATTGTTTTTCCACCCATTTTTTCCCCAGGCACCGTTGTGGAACCTGCTCCAGCCCGACTGCAATGCCATCATAAATTGTGTTGTATGGCGCTATTGCTTTATGATTTCCCATCTGCCCCCAGTCACGCCGCCACAACTGCGGTCTTCCAAAGACAATTTATAATCGTGTGGCCTCACTGGCTTTGTAAACAGCTTGTTATCTGCAAGGGAGTGTTGGCGGAGACTCACTGGTGGTGTTGGTGTTCACACAACTGGCCTTTTTTCAGGCAATCAGAGGGGCAGCTCAGCCATTAAATGACCTGGACATGGCACATGGCAAGTCAGCCGTGCTGTGGAATCGCCATCCAAAGCCCCCTTCGCTCCAGCTCCACTGGGCTCCCTCCATTCCAGGTCCGCTAGCCTTCACCAGTGTAGCGCTAATTGGCTAGAGCTCCTCATGTGTTTATTATGGCTCTGTCACAGCTAGCTGATTGACTCCTAAGGCACACTGCAGGGTAGCCAGGGTTTCATGTCACAAAGGAACAAAGGTGCTCATTTCCCGCTCTGTGTCCTTCCCAGGTCATGTTTGATGCACCACCAGAGCTCTATTGACACAGCGTGCCATATACACAGCACTTGAGTTGTGATGCTGTAAATATTAGCACAGTAATTAGGTGCATCTCTCCCCTGGAAATGTAGCATTTGACCTTGGAGTGATGACTGTTGTCTACACAGCCTACTAAAAGCCTTCATAAAAACACCAATGAGTAAAGAGACTAATCTTACCACGGAGAGTCTTTAATTAGGAGGCGGCATATAGTTCAAGCAAGCGGTCTGACAAGCATTTCAGTGTGGTAAACACCACCGTCACAGGGGAAGTCTGCAATTCATGATGAATGACTTTGTGGCCATTTAGTTATTGTCTTCTTGGCTCATCTTATTATGCTAGAGGAGAGATGGAGCGGCTTACTGATTAGAACAGCTGCAGGTGTCATGAATGAGTGATTCACACAAGGGCCAGGTCCGACACAATAAGTCTGAACAAACAGAGAGTGTGCAACAACACAAACAAAACAACTCCATGTAAGTGTGCCTGTAAATGTTTGTGTCTTTGTGTGAGAGAGTTAGTAAATATTGCTTCGTCTGGGTATAATGGTTATTTACTGAAAACCATCTCGGGGCTGTCTGTCCACTGCCTGAACAAATGAGAAGTATAACAGGAAGTGACATAGGGGGCAGGAAATCCACACTGGAGTGTTTGTTTATACAAACAGGTGGAGTGTGGTGTGGTGTAGGTCTGGGGTCTGGGGGATAGGTGGTTTCCTAAGACTCACAACGCAGAGGGTAAGGGGGCATCTGGGTCTCAAGGTCGTCCAGCTGTCCTACCCCCACTGACTCTGCTTCCTCCGCACGCGCTCAGCAGTGACTATCAACCCAGAATGCAATCCGGAGGCTGCCACTCAAGCTCCAGCACCTGTTTCCTGCTCTTGACTTTGCACCCCCTCCCCCGTCTGTTTGTCTCTGTATGTCCCCTTCATTCAGTCGTATCCCTGTCTCCCTGACATTGTCACTTTTGGCTGTGCCCCATTCTTCCCAGCCATGGCTCAAGTCTTTTATCAGCCTGCAGTGGGGGTACAGCTGTCTCTGGTTGAAGTGTCTTGTGTCTTTTGCGTGGAATAAAAGGTGGGATTATTACAGCTCGACATCTGCTCTAAGGCCATTGGGCTGCCCATAGCAAACCTATTCCAGGAAGCTTACAACAAGAGTATGCTCCGACTGGCCACTTGCATTTCCACAGACATCACACACATTCTTCACCAAGAATATCAGCTATTACCCCAAAGTAGGCATTTCAGAGTTCCCTTCTTTAACCACAACAGACTTTAACATTCCTTCATACATCAATCAAGTCTTCTGTTAAATCGTAAGACTGTTTTTATAGTGTTATAAATAAATTGATTTAAATATTTGTTTCTTCTCAACCGGGAAAGCTCAATTAAGAGATCTGTTATGGCCTTGTAATGAAGGCAGATAATAAGGCAGATTACAAAATAAAACCCTTTTATTGATTTTAATCAAAACACCAAAAGAGAGCCGCAGGCATCTAGGCTGATTGACACACGCACGCGCGCAAGTAAGCAGGCAGGCACGCACACACACACACAGATTAAGATCAGTAGTGCCACAGAGAATCTGTTTTTCTCTCTATCACACACATGCACACACCCACCCACGCACGCACGCACGCACGTGCACACACATACACAAACGCACATATAGTGTGCTTTGCAGGTCCCCAAAGAATGACAATTCAAAATGTCAATGACAAAATGGTGGTTTACCTGGAGCACAGAGTGCATCCCTGGAGGAGAGAGACATGCGGTGAGGAAATGAGGGCAAAACCACCACAGACAAAAAAAAAAACAATCGATCCCTCTGCAGCCTTCATTACCATAATCTGAATGGTTTTAGTCCAATAGTCCACAGCAGGAATTTGAAATTAAAATGAAATGTAGCCATTAAATACTCTGTCACCACAATTGCTAATATATGTTGGTGTTGTGTGTTAATGTCCTCTGCATGTGGGAGGGGTGCTTATGAGACTGCAGAGAAAATGATGTACAGACACTGAGAGAGTGAGAGTAGTTAGGGAAAAAAAGAGAAATGCATGAGGCAAAATGCAAAACACGACACATAAAAGTTAACAGTTTTTAAAAACAAAGGAATTAAATTATATGGATGGCTGGTCTATAGCAATGTATGGTCGATATAACATTGTGATTTATGAGGGAAAGGGAAATTAAAGATTAAATTAATTAATTAAAGATTCTTCTGGGAAAACTCGAGTTAACTACATGAATTAAGTTCAACAAGGAGGCATCTGATTGGTTGCCTGGTTACCACCAGACCTAATCACAAGTCTATCAGATCGAAACGATTGTGTACCTGTAGAACTAAAGGCAGTATGGGAGTTCCCAGTCTATCTGATTGGTTCATGAGCATGATAGGCACAAGCTAGTACACCCAATTAGAACGCCACAAATGTCATTGCCATGGCACCCTTTGGTGATAATGACAGAATGGTGAGATATCTGGCTGCCATGTCTGTTTGTCACCCTGTAACCAAGCACTCTCTCCGCAGGGAGATCTTTCCAGGCCTTTAATTAAACCATGCAACCAAAACACACAGCGCTGAGTGAGATGATAAAAGAATCTTGCAATCTCCTCGTGGCAAGCTGTGACATTGAAGACTGCGCTCGTTTCAGATGGACTGTCAAAGCACAGCGCTGTATGGCAACACAGTCGTGTCTGTACCGTCTCTGTGTTCACTTGGCTGCTGGAAATTTCAGGACCACAATTGTGTCAGATTAGATTTGGCCTTCCTTTTATTTTTTTTGGCAACCCTTCAAAAGGGTGAGTCTATGTACATTTCAATACTAATAGGCTGAGCAATGGATATGAGGCTGGAAAAAAGTTCTATTACTTATATAATTGCTATACGAAAAGGGCGACAGAAGTCCACTACCCTCTGCCAAAGGAAGCAAGATGACATACATCATCCTGATGGCAGTTCTAGGCTATGCGGCGAAGCAGGAATAATTTTGGCCAGGAATAGATGGACCCAAGGCCCAGATTCTAAGGAGGTCTCTCCACTTAGGCCCTCAGGAGAAGAGTCTTTGGACTTCAGACTCTGTTTGGAAAAACCTTGAGTAAAAGTCATTAAGCAACTTTTCTGCTTTTCTTTACTTTTCCTGTCCCTTCACCCCACTCTTTTCCAACCATCTCTCATCTTAAGCCCAAAATCATCATGTATCCACTTCATTCCTGTCAGACGTGGGAGTATTTGTCCTGAGCATTTGCAAATGTCTGGGAGGAGACTTCTTTAACTTTTCCCTTTTTTCTGTATCTGTATTTTTCTTTCTCTGTCTCTCTTTCTCACTCTGTCTCATGTGTGTGTGTGTGTGTGTGTGTGTGTGTGTGTGTGTGTGTGTGTGTGTGTGTGTGTGTGTGTGTGTGTGTGTGTGTGTGTGTGTGTGTGTGTGTGTGTGTGTGTGTGTGTGTGTGTGTGTGTGTGTGTGTGTGTGTGTGTGTTACATGAGTGAGTACAACTCTGAGTTCCCTTTGGGTTGCGTCTGCGGGTTCCTCAGGAGGTCCTGGTCTCCCTGACCTACATTCCGAGGACCAGACTAAACCATCCATCAGTCACACACACACACACACACACACACACACACACACACACACACACACACACACACACACACACACACACACACACACACACACACACACACACACACACACCCACACACACACACACACACACACACACACACACACACACACACACACACACACACACACACACACAGCTCAAATAAACAATACCATACCATACATGGATGATGTCATGTGGGAGAGTGTTCTCACTGCACAAGTAGGCCTACCATCCCCCCTTCCAAACCACACTCTTTCTTTCGACAGTGTTTTTTCTCCCTCTCTCTTTTCTCTCTCTCTCTCTTTTCTCTCTCTCTCTTTTCTCTCTCTCTCTTTCTCTCTCTCTCTCTCTCTCTCTCTCTCTCTCTCTCTCTCTCTCTCTCTCTCTCTCTCTCTCTCTCTCTCTCTCTCTCTATACAAAGTTCTGTTTTTCTTATCCACCCACCCACCTCTTTCTCTCAGTGTTTGACCCTACTTATGCCCCCATTCCCTATTGCTTTCTTGATGCTTTCTTTTTTTCTTTTCCTTCTTATTCCCCTCTGTCCACGTTCTCCCCCGTCTGTAAGCTCCCCACTGTGCATGGGCGTCTCTCATGCCTCCTTTCTCACAGTGCAGTATATTCTAGTTTAACTCCATTTTCAGGCATCTTTACACAATGATATTTTTCTGTGGAAAACACAGCAATTTGCATCACATTACTTTCTGGCCCCAAACCACATTTAAGTAATTGTCGGCCATTATGAGGTAGCCTGGTCAACAGCAGCGTGCAATTTTGCGAAAATAAAAAAACAAGATTCTTGCACAATTCTGTACAAACCAACAGATGAATCCTGTCCAAATCTGAACCATACAGCTCCTTATTCTTCCTGTTTTGTTTGTGTCTCTGTGCTCTGGTCCATGGACAAAATATTCCACCCACACAAGCTGTACGGATCACTAGCCCCCGTCTATATAAACTCATTTTCATTACCTTCCCTCAGCTCGGCATGCTCTTAACCCAGCTTGCCAATAGCATCCATTGATCACTTTTTTTGTCGATCGATGACAATGTCATTACACGCCCAGGCATCCCACATCCCATTGGCTGCTCAAGTAACAATTCGACAAAACAACTATGCAAAATCAAACCAACAGTCCAGAAAATAGATGTTGTTGTTGGCAACCGACCATGTGATTGTGAAAGAAGTCATTCATTTTTTTTTCAAATTCTGATTGTTATGGTGGTGGGGTGACAAGTATCACAAGGTCCTGCTTGGTGGAACATTGTTTATAACCATAATATTGTATTGTTTAAATTGTTTTTCTATGATTCTAATTGGAAAGACATGGTCTGAAATTAAGTTACTTGTACCATATGGCATGTGTGGCTTACATCTTTGGAATATAAACCTGATATGAAAGCATTCTATCATTTATTTCATAAGTGAGACTTGAACACCATGCTGTGACAGATAATGTTCTTCTGCCAAAATATTTGCCCTCTACATGTAACACATAGCCTACTATTAGAAATCAACAAATTTGCTGTCAGTCAAGGTTGCAAAGAAAGATAAAAAAGCTCAACTATATCAGAAATGCTGCGATTCTTTCAAGGTGTAAACATGAAAAGGCTATGGGGGAGGAAATGAGGTTGCATGAGTGATGGAAAGAGCTCATATGTTACAGTAATTACAAACCTCTCCCTCTTCATCAAAATTTTACACTCGGCAAGAGTCTATCTCTGTGCGAGACAAGAGAACGAGGGAGACTGAATCATGCATTCGCCACGGCACAGACCTACAATTCACTTATCATTCCTAAGTGTTGAATATCTCTCTATGGACTGCAAAACAACATTGTGTGCTTTTCAAAACATTCCTTTGCTGACATCCTTCCTGAAATTTAATAAGATTTCTAACACCTTTGTTTGCTTTTTTTCTACTTTCTCATGCTCCCACGTACCCATGCGGGCACAAAGACAGATAGAGTGTGGGTTAAATTGATTAGTCAGACGCTCACTGGATTCGAAAAAGTGCTTTCATATGACAGACAGCCTGAATATCCTCTCACAATCACCTCTCCAATACACAAAATACATGATACAGTATGCCAAGATATAGGATGTCCATCACACAAACTGTGCTCTAGACCAGTGTTTGCCAACCTTTTTTGTCTCACGTACCCCCTAAGCCATTTTGTTGTACCATGAGTACCCCCTAACCTATGCTATCTATGTTTTTCTCCCATTCAATTGTCATTATTACATTTTTTCACGTACCCCCTAAGGTGTGCTCACGTACCCCTAGTGGTACACGTACCCCTGGTTGGGAAACACTGCTCTAGAGTACTTAAATATTTCCTTTAAAATATGTGATACCGTATTTACAGATAAGGCAAGAGGACCACCAGACATGTTGAAATAAGCCATACGTACAAGTTTGCCTATTTTATAATCCAATTATCTACTTCAATCAATAACGCCCTTTTCTGCTCTGACATAGTAAGATCCATTAGACAAGCTGTTGTGTATGTCTTTGCAATCCTTTACAACACCACGTCAATAGGATATCTATAGGACCTCCATAGAAATGGAGACAAAGAGCCCGATGTTCCTTCTACAGCCAACATGTCCTTTCATGTCCAACTCATTAGGTGTACAAAGCCAAAAGAGTACAGATCTCACATCCTTTCTCTTGACCGAATAAACACTGCATACCTCTCCACCTTTATATTGATCTGTGGCAGTCAGGATTGATAACAGCTGTGACGGACTCTCAATCAGAGGTGGCAAAAGTACAAGTAAAAGTAAATTCATGGTGTAAGTACAACACATGATATTACACAGCTGTTACACCCTTTACCCATAATGAGGTAGACTGTGTTGTTACTGAACAAGTCCGACAGGTGGACAAAGATGCGTCCGTCTATGCACTGCCGCCTTGTGAACACAGGAGGGCATAACACTTTCAAGAATGCGTTTCAGACGGACAGACAGACCGACGGACGGACAGACATACCCTCTTATAGAGATGCTAGGACGCATCTAAAAACACAAAAAACCCACCAAACTTGGGTCAGTTGATTGTAAGACAAGTACACAGGTCTAATGGTCACTCAAATAAGTTACCTGTGTTGGAAGGAGACGGTGTCACTGTGTTTAATGCATTTAGTAGGCAATTTGTGCAGGTGCCTTGGGCATCAATGGGGTTATCAAAAGAAAAGTAAAATCCACAGATGTGATTTCTAACACTGTTTTCAAACCTAAACAACTTCCATAAATTCATGTAAAACGCCATCATTTTGCACAAAAGGACACAAATATTTCACACACACTGGCATCATTATATTATTGACTTGAAGATCTCATTACAGATACGGGCTCTCCATCTCTGTCCAAGGCTGTTTTTATGTCTCGTTTGTGTGAGTGCCTCCAAGTCGTTTTTAAATAATTGTAATCTCTCTCTCTCTCTCTCTCTCTCTCTCTCTCTCTCTCTCTCTCTCTCTCTCTCTCTCTCTCTCTCTCTCTCTCTCTCTCTCTCTCTCTCGGTTTATCTACATCTTAATGTGATGTTGCAAATAGAGAATGGATGATCTTCACAGTTAACAACGGGAGCTGTTATGAAACGAGAAATACAGGACATGCACACCCCATTAAAACAAATGATTAAAGTGATATATTCAATTGAGAATAAAACGATTGTCAAGTGGGTGGTATTATAAATTGCGACAAACCAGGAGCTTCCTGGTATGAGGCTTTGAAACAAAACAAAACACACGATACTAATGTCAGTTCATAATATTCCACTGGCAGTACAATTCCCTTTTCCATGTGTGGAGCATACACGACAGTAGCCTACATTTTCATGACAGAAATTGTCTACTGGCACCTTGGGCATGTCATTTTGTCAGAAGATTGTGTTGCATTTGAAGAAGTCTGCACATAAATCTAACCAGTGGCACACTTTATGTGTTACAGTGTCAGCTACAGCAGAAAGGATACCATGGCTAATGTTAGAGAGCAGGGGCTGCCATGTGACTGGGGTCCTACTTCTAGTATGGCTGCGACTGCCCTGGGGGAACGTTTCTATAAATGCAGCTCTATAAATGGTGGCTGGTCAGATCCATATGGGAAAGCGGAGAGCCTTTGGCCTGCATGCACTAAATTATGCCCACTGACCACTTTGGTATAAGGCAGAGCCGGGAAGAGAAGAGGTGAGGTGAGGGGAGAGAGGAGGAGAGAGAAGGGGGAAAGGTTAGGGGTCGAGAGAGATCTGGATAAGAGAGGGGAGAGCAGAGGAGAGGAGGGCAGATGAGAGGGGAAGAGAGAAGAGGAGGGCAGAGGAGAGGAGAGGAGAGGAGAGGAGAGGAGAGGAGAGGAAAGTTAGAGGAGAGGAAAAGAGACGAGAGAGGAGGAGAGGAGAGAAGAGAAGAGGAGAGGATAAGAGAAGAGATGAGAGGAGAGGAAAGTTAGAGGAGAGGAGGGGAGAGGAGAGGAGAGGAGAGGAGAGGAAAGTTAGAGGAGAGGAGAGGAGAGGAGAGGATTCGGCAGAATACAATGGACGAAGGGGATTAGGGGAGAGGAAGAGAGGAAGAGGAAGAGAGAGGAAAAGACTTACTGGTTTCGCTCCACCTGTAGCACCAACTCCAGGTCCTGTGCTGAGACCACAATCTCTCCTCTATCTGGGTACTGATCCTATACAGAGAGAGAGAGAGAGAGAGAGAGAGAGAGAGAGAGAGAGAGAGAGAGAGAGAGAGAGAGAGAAAGAATGATTAACATTTCACTAACATACACGAAAGAAAAAAATCAATATCTAAACATGCTAGCTTTCATGAAACACTTTCTTGGCCAAATCAACATTTCCAAATAGTTGCTTTTGGGCACATACTGCTGTGACTGATTCACTTCAACCACACATTCCCGCCTCCTACAGAAACACACGGTCTTTCGCAGCAGGATATTAAACACCCTCCTACCCACCTGCCTACATTCAATTCACACTCCCATTTTTCCCTCCAAAAACGGAACGCATGTTGCTCTTTGCATGCTGCCGAGTAAAACACATTGGGCTTGCTTTTTTGTTTTTTTTTGTTTTTTAAACGGTGCCAGGCAGTGTTTTTTTTTTAAAGAAACCTCCTTAGAAACACCTTGGACTGGTTTCTGAGAAGCACATTGCCAATATTGACATTGGCAATTGGCATTGGCAAGGTATTGGCAATACACTGCCACATCGCTAGCAGAGGTGTCCTGGAGTGGTGAAGTGGGTGCAGTTGGACGGCTGTCACGGCATTTGGCATAAGCTGCTGTGACAGACACTGCACTGCTGCTGGGTCTGAGGGAGTGAGTGAGAGAGTACTAGTGGGTGGGGTGAGAGACTGATGTGGAGAAATAGAAAGGGAGAGAAGCAGTGAAATAGAGAATTTGAGCGAGTGACACAGAGAGTGACGCGGTGAGGGATAGAAAAAGGATCAGAGAAAAAAGGAGAGAGAAAAAGAGCATGAGGGTGTGTGGGAGGTTCATTCTCTTTATCGGAAGGGTCTTG
>NC_085877.1:2072812-2102812 GCF_034702125.1 Engraulis encrasicolus
TTCTTTTCCTGGTGCATTGGATGCACTTTGCCCAGCTGATAAAGGGTCTGCACTGACAGACAGTGGTCAATCACTTTTTTATATAGCCGGTGTGATCATGAAGGACTGCACGGAAACTCATCTAATTAGAATACATCCAACAAGTTGAAATAGGGTAGTGTTCCCCCATCAGTGAAAGTGAGTGCCTCCCACCATTCTACTTGTAGGGAACATGAAGTTCTGATTAGGCTCAATGAAGGCCCTCTGTGATTCAGATGGAAACTTGCAGGTGGGAAATAGGATTCTAGAGGGAGTGAGCCAAATTACACCTGACAGAGGCATTTACTGTACACCAGAATGTAGTTTGAGGGCTTCATTTTCATATTTTCTATTTTGTTCAGTCAAGCCAAAGCTTATCTAAGTACAAAGAAAACCTAGGGCATTCCTAGGCCTTCCACCTCTATTAAATTCTCTTCCACCTCTGTTTGTGTGTATGCTCGAGTACGTGTGTGTTTAAAGAGAGAGAGAGAGAGAGAGAGAGAGAGAGAGAGAGAGAGAGAGAGAGAGAGAGAGAGAGAGAGAGAGAGAGAGATTTTGATTTTTAGGAATACTTTATTATAAAACAATGAGTTATCTTACAGGAGGTTTAAAAGTATTCCATAATAAAAAGTATAAAAATACAAGGTTATTCATGATAACCATTGTGACAACACCAATTCATTGTTTACAACAGAGCAAATGGCATTGCCATAACACCAAACACTTTCGAATACATCAATAGCCTTTGTAGAACTGTAAAATAAGAACTCCATTTGTATTCTGGATTTCACAAGTCTCAAAAATATGTCCAGTACATTATAATCCATGTCCTGGTCGATTTTGTTTTTTCTGCTTACATAGACAGCCATTTTAGCGTTACCCAAAACAAAGTTGATCAACTCTCCTTTTGAACAATCAAGTTTGCTGTACTTAAACCCCAAAATGAACATCTCCCTTGAAAAGTACTCATGGAATGACGTAAAGACAGACTGTAAGAGATCAAATAAAACACATAATCTATTACAATAATAGAACGCGTGGAAAACAGTTTCTCTCTCAGTACAGAAGGGACATGTAGGGCCAACATTTGGGTTCACAACAGAAATATAAGAATTAGTGGCCACAATGCCCTCTAGAGCCCGCCATTGCAAGTCACCCATTTTCTTGGTTAATGGCGGCTTATACAGAGTTCTCCATACAGGAGCAAGACATTGGAATGCAGGAACATTTCGCCAAGGAATATCAATTCTATCAGCAAGCCATTTCCTATTCAGTACTTTAACACAGTTTCTGTAGATCATTTTCCCACTGACTTCATAAAAAAGCATGACATTTTGTTCAGGATTACCACCACAATCATCTTTCAGGGACACTTTCAATGCAGGAAAGGGATCATTGGGGTCAGGGACCACAATGCCATTATCAAAATCTCTCAACATCTGTCGTTCATCAGCGGTAAGAGCATTTCTCAACCTCTGCAGTATCAAACCCATGACACGTAGAGATCTCAACCCAAGTTGTGTGGCCGCCCCTACAACATTGTTAAACTCAGGGCCACATATAGCTACCAACTGAGACATGGTTAAGATCCTCTTTTGACATAAACGCATGTCAAGATCCATGGTGCCATCCATGATATTGAATCTTGTGTTGTATAAAACAGGTAGATTTAAAAACCAGTGTAAAGAGGGACATTCATCTGATATGTTAACCTTGAATAGACTCCATATTTTAAACAGTCCTTGATAGTAAGCAGGCAGTCCATTTAGCTTGAGCTTAGTAGGATCCATTAGGAACAGAGTACGATCCAGGCCAAAGTTTCCCAGTGTAGAGAGAATGGTATATGCCACTCCCCTCCAAGTCAAGTCTTTTGGTCCAGTGAGGAGGCGTTGAATGTGTTGCAATCGGAAGGCAGCAGTTCTACTGGCCAGGTGAACAAGCCCTTGCCCCCCCTCCTCCTTGGGCAGATATAGAACGCTCTGCGGTATCCAATGCAGACGGTCCCAGAAAAAGTCAACCAGTAGAGCTTGAACGTTAGAGAGTAGATTAGGCGGGGGGTCAAGACACGCTAATTTGTGCCATAACAGGGAGGCAACAAGGTTATTGATTATTAAAACACGGCCCTTATATGAGAGGTGAGGTAATAGCCATTTCCATTTCAGGATACGCCCTTTTATCTTTTCAGTGACACCTTCCCAGTTCTTCTGTATAGAGTTATGATCCCCTAGATACACTCCCAAGTACCTAAATCCCCCTCTTTTCCAGGTAAGGCCATTAGGAAGTATGGGAGGGTTGTTGTTCCACTCCCCATATAAAAAACCTTCACTCTTAGACCAATTTATTTTTGTAGAGGAAAGTTTCTCAAAATCTCCAAAGATATTAACAAAATGGTCTATATCCTCCTGTTTATTCACCATCAGAATCAGATCATCAGCATATGCTGATAAGCGCAAATTATTATTAGAATGCTTTAAATGGACACCAGAAAGTACATTTCTTAATCTGTGCAAAAGGGGTTCAATGGCTAGTGCATACAGCATACCTGACAATGAACACCCTTGTCGGATACCTCTTTCAACCTTAAAAGGTGCACCCAAGCCGCCATTAACCTTTAGTAAACTCTCTATGTCACAGTACATGACCTTAAGCATAGTAATAAAACCTGAGTTAAACCCAAATGCGTCTAGAACTTTCCATAGAAAAACAGGCTCAACCCTGTCAAAGGCCTTTAAAAAATCAATTAGTATAAAGCCTATTTTTTCCTGAAGCAGACCACAAACTTCCATAGTGTCACGTACAAGAGAAACATTATCAAAAATAGATCTGCCCGGGACACAGTATGTTTGGTCAATGTGAATAACTTCCTCCATGACCTTCTTCAGTCTGTTTGCCAAAACTTTTGAGAAAATTCGTCTGTCAATGCATAAAAGGGACAGGGGGCGCCATTGTTTGATGTCAGTTAGGTCACCTTTTTTAGGCACCAGGGTCAGGACTGCACGTCTGCAGCTGAGGGGGAGCTTTCCCTCAGAGATGCTGGCATTCAGCACATCAAGTAGGTCCTGCCCTATGACTGTCCAAAAAACTTTGAAAAACTCAACTGGTAATCCATCGATCCCAGGAGCACGGCCATTCTCTATTCCCCCAACGGCAGCTTGGAGCTCTTCCAGTGCCAAGGGTTTGTCCATAAATGCAGCAGATTCTTCTGTAAGTTTTGGCAAGTCGTTGAGGAAAGAGTCACTCAACACAGGTTGTTCTGTGAATGCGCTCTTAAACAGAGCAGAGTAGAATTCAGTTGCTCGTTTTCTGATATCAGGGGTCTCAGTTAAGAGTGAACCTGACTCAGAGCGTAGCGCCTGAATTAGTCTCTTTTGGCCATTCTTTTTCTCCAGACTGAAGAAGTATCTGGAAGGGGCATCCATTTCTGATGCATTTCGAAAGCGTGAGCGGACCAAAGCACCCTGTGCTCTTCTTTCCACCAGATCTTTGAGTTGAATTTTCTTTAATTTCAATTTTTCAATGCAATCGTCATTATCTGCATTACCAAGACTACTCTGGAGTTTGATGATGTCTGCTTCAAGTGTTTTTAGGTTAAAGGTCAGGTCTCTTGTGACATTGAGCGTATACTGTTGACACAGTTGCCTAATTCGTACCTTCCCAATATCCCACCACTGTTGCAAAGATGAGTACATATGTTTGTCCTCCTTAAAGGTTTTCCAAAAAAAAATAAAGGCTTCTTTAAACCCATTATCCTCCAGTAGTGCAGTATTGAAATGCCAGTATGCACTCTTGGGTTTAATATTGCCAAAGGAAAAGAAACAGGATACCATACTATGGTCAGAGAAACCAACAGGGACAATCACACATTTTTTATAAAAGTTAAGTTGATGGTTAAACCCATAAAATCTATCCAGTCTTGCTAGAGACATATATCCATTATGAGAGTGGGCCCATGTATACTGTCGTTGATCATTGTGAAAATTACGCCATATATCTTCAATATCATGGGTCTCCATGACCTCAACCATCTTTTTTCTAGAGGCAATGTGTGGTTCAACATGATTTCGGTCAATGGTTTTTGCTGTGCAATTAAAATCTCCACCAATCAATAAGAATTCACTTGGATCACACCCAGCTAGCACCTGATCCAAAATGCTTAGAAAAACCATCCTATCTATACTGGCAGTAGGTGCATAAACACATATGAAAACAAAGAATACATCTTCAAATTGGGCTCTCACTTTTAAAAGTCTGCCCTTTAATATTTCATCCACATGGTAAGAGATGGGAGTGCACCGTTTAGAGAGAGAGAGAGAGAGAGAGAGAGAGAGAGAGAGAATGGAACAGAACGGGAAGGGAGTGTCAATAATTCCATTATTCCACAATGTCTTTTTTGCTGGAAGTCTCATTCCAGTAACCGAGCAAATTCAGCCATTGAGTTTTGAAGAAAGAAAGAAAGAAAGAAAGAAAGAAAGAAAGAAAGAAAGAAAGAAAGGAAAAAAGAAAGAAAAAAGAAATAAAGAAATACAGAAAGAAAATCTGAACAGAACGGGTGTGTCAATTATGTCCTTTTTTACTGGAAGTCTCATTCCAGTAACAGAGCTAATTCAGCCAGTGAGTTTTCAGACTCACTAGTCCAGCTCTGCCTCTTAACGATCTTACAGGCCTTTTCTCCCCACCCAATCTGATTACTCTACCATGCCTCAGAGTCAATGACACAAGAGTGCATTTAGAGTACATACAGGCGCACACATGCACACAAGCAGGCACACAGGCACAGATACACACACACACACACACACACACACACACACACACACACACACACACACACACACACACACACACACACACACACACACACACACACACACACACACACACACACACACACACACACACACACACACACACAAGCAGGCATGCTGGCACGCACACACGCACACACTATAGCACGCACGCGCACACATGCACATACAAACACACACACAAACACACACACGTAAGCATGCACGCCGCACTCAAGCACACACACACACACACACACACACACACACACACACACACACACACACACACACACACACACACACACACACACACACACACACACACACACACTAGATTAAAGAGATAAGAGATCACTCTGGCTCATTAGCTTGAGGATAAGAATAGAAACAAGGTCGCACCATAATTTACCAAATGGCTCCCAAACCGACACACACACAAATCTGTATGCACGCATGCATGCATAAACATGCACACATCATTTTTCACCTACATTCCCGAGTGCTTTTTCGTACAACAAAACAAAAACTAGTGCCAAGAAAAAAAAAAACGGCAACATAAATGATGTTAACTGGCGTGAAATGGGCTGGAGGACAGCTGAAGCTGAAGAGACATTGGGCTCCCTGGACACACAGCTGAAGAGATGGATGGAGAGAGTGAGGGAGAGACGGATGCAGGGTTGGAGGTGTGTTGGAGCAGGCTACTGGAGCATGCATGTCTGTGTGTGTGATGATGTGGATGGGGACGGTGGGAGAGATAAATGTATGGACTGAGAGAGTGATGGTGGCTGTGTTGGACCAGAGCAATGCAGCTGTTGGAACATGCCTCACCGCCCACTCAGCACAACTATAGGACAGCATTTCTACCAAATTACTGTACATTTCCCCTGGCACTTCACACACACACATGTATGCGTACACATGCACAGCAGGCTTGTACGAAATTCCGAAATTGAATGAATTGAAACTCAAAGTAATGCCATAATACGAACACTAGGTGGTGTCATTACCTTGAATTTCTTTGAATTTAATCTACACCACCCATTGAGAATACATAGAACACCACCACCTAGTGTTCATATTATGGCATTACTGTGAATTCGAATTCATTCGATTCGGAATTTCGTACAAGTCTGATGCAGAGACACAGACACACACACGCACGTAAACACGCAAACACACAGGCGGTCATCATCATTTGTTATTCGTTTACAATAAAACAAGGGAGGGTGTCTAGAGTAGAGTAGAGTAGAGTGCTTTTATTGTCACTATATAAATATAGTGAGATTATGTTTAGTAGCAACCCACAAATGCCCACAAAATAAAAGATATATTAACAGTAAATAAATAATATATAAAAATCCATAAAAATCCAGTCTGACTAGGGAAATGGCTTTTTCTGAGAATGTACACAAACAAAAAACACACACACTAAGCTCATCCACAGGCAATGCAGACACACATGTACACACGCACGCACACACACACACACACACAGGCATACAAAGTGTAACTGTCATGACATCAGTAGAAAACCATGTGGTCAACAGTATCTCTCTCTCTCTCTCTCTCTCTCTCTCTCTCTCTCTCTCTCTCTCTCTCTCTCTCTCTGCTCTGCAACAGTGCTCGTATTGTCTCCTATGGTGAGTTGGTGAGCATGGGAGCAGCACATGACCCCATTTGTCATGACAGACCACTGTCCCATCCATCACAGCCTTGGCATGCTGGGCAAGAACGGGCACCTCTTGCCCCTCTCTCCAGCGCTCTAGTGTGTGTGTGTGTGTGAGAGAGAGAGAGAGAGAGAGAGAGAGAGAGAGAGAGAGAGAGAGAGAGGAGAGAGAGAGAGAGAGAGAGAGAGAGAGAGAGAGAGAGAGAGGAGAGAGAGAGAGAGAGAGAGAGAGAGAGAGAGAGAGAGAGAGAGAGAGAGAGCGCACTGGAATGTCAATCACAGCCTTGGCATGCCTGGCAAGAACGGGCACCTCTTGCCCCTCTCCAGAGCTGCCATAGAGACTCTTCTCAATATGTATCATATATCCGTTAAAAATCCCTCAGGTCTCTCTACCAAGGCAGCTGGTTTCCTCAACCATTTCCTCAATCTTTTTTTTGGTTTTCAAAACAGCTGTCATTGCTTGAGGGCAGATGCAATTTTGTTTTTGAAGTTATGCGAATCACCCATCCACCAAAAACACAATATCCTTGTTGTTAGAAGTGGGTAGTGTTATTGTACCCTTTGGGACAGTTGGGTTGCAAGCACAGTCCCAGTGCCTTGTTATTGCATACCATGCGTATGACACAGGCAGCCGACAGACATAACATCAACAATAGACAGCCTATGGAACATTCCTTCAACTCATACTAACATACTAGCACAATGGATGTGACCAGATCGTATGGCACGAGTGCCAAATTCAACTCAGGCAACGCTTTCTGATTTAGCTAGAGAGTAACCACACTGTAACATATTTCTGCTGCCTTAAGAATACTACTTCAATCAACTTGAAGGAGCATCTTTATTTTAATTCAGAACCAGGTGGACTTCCAATTGCAAGTTTAACCAGTTTTGAATATGTGTTGAGTCTCTGAGTCAAATTCAGGTGAGTCACCGTGAGGTGTTCTGATCCACCAGTTAGAGATGCCTCTGCATGCCTGAGAAATGTCCTATGGAGTTCAGGTGCAGTGCCACCTTTCTATAGGGAGTCAAACACCTCTCCCGGTCCTTTCAGACATGAAGAGACTTGCTATAGAGTCTGGGGAATGAAAGCCGAAAGAGAGAGAGAGAGAGAGAGAGAGAGAGAGAGAGAGAGAGAGAGAGAGAGAGAGAGAGAGAGAGAGAGGGAGAGAGAGTTTGTTCTTCCTCCCACTGCTCGAGTTTCTTGTTCAGCTGTTTTGTGTGTGACAGCTGGTTTGATGAAACTTGTTTCGCTGCGTATATCCGCTCTGTATATTCGGGCTTGTAAGTGTCTGGTAGGGATAAAATGTATACATATCTAACCAAACTTACACAAACACATCAAACACAGACAGAGTATCTGAAGAGGTCAAACAACCACTGTTTCTCTCTTGCATACATGCTCAGTCTCTTTGTCTCACTAACTCTTTTACTGGCTCACTAACTTTTTCTATTTTTCCCTTTCACATTCAGGACCATACACATGTATGCACACACCTACTCCCACTCCCACCAAGCTACTCTCACACACACACCTGCACACATACACAGGCACACACTACATAATAGCTTTCATCTGTCTTGTGTGTCTCGTGGCCTCCATCCAGTAATGCCTTATAAATGGCCTTTGTTGCAGATGTAAACAGATAAAAGGGGGCGGGACACCCATACACGCGACCAAGGGAATGTGCAAGCGCTCCATTCAGAGAGAGATGGAGGAGTGACCTACATACAGGCCCAAGTCACATCCTGTTTGGCTGGCGGTGTTCCCATCAGCAACCGGCCGCCTCCAGGCCTCAAAAGGCCTCGGCCCTGTTACCGTGGGAATGAAGCCATCCATCTCTGTGGAGTGGACGTACAGCCTGGGACACCTGAATGGCCAGGGTTGTTGCTTATGGAAACACACACAGACACAGACACAGACACAGACACAGACACAGACACAGACACAGATACAGACACAGACAGACATACACATACACAGAGACACACACACACACACACACACACAAACACGCACACATACGCACAGACCAAATTCCGTACAATCACTTGTTTGCTGGGTCAAATTATATAGTTTCATCTAGACTACAGCCTTGCTCTCACAAAGACAAATGGTCTTTGAACACATACATATTATACACATAATAAAACAAGTACAACTTCACCAATATGCATGCACGCACCGCGCCCAACACACACAGGGTATGAAATTGAAATAGAGCTCTGGTTTCAGTCCTTATCTAATCCTGCCACTGTGGTGGGTGGTAATTACCTCAAATTCTTATTGACTCTTTATCTCCACCTCTCTCCCTCCCTCCCTCTCTCCACTCCTCCCTCTCTCTCCACATCTGCTCCCGGCTGGCAGTCTCTCGTCGTTCTCTCTGTCTTCCTCTCTCCCTCTCTCTCTACTCCACCACAGTGCTCTTCCCCCTCTCCACATCTGTTACCTGCTGTTTCTCTGTCTTTGCCGCTGTCTCTCCTCCACTGTGGGTCTGTACAGTTTTGTACACTTCTTCAACACCTGCTGTGGCTTCTCTCTCTCTCTCTCTCTCTCTCTCTCTCTCTCTCTCTCTCTCTCTCTCTCTCTCTCTCTCTCTCTCTCTCTCTACCTCTCCCTCTCTTTCTCTCTCTCTCTCTCTCTCTCTCGTGCGCATGTGCGGGTGAGTGGAGGAGCGTGGATGCGAGTGTGAGTGCCGCCAACTTTTGGCCTCTAACTTTTGCTATTTTTGTATGTTGTATGTCTATATTTTGTGGTGATTTTTCGATTTTGTTAAGTAATTTTATGATCGCTTTAGAGTAGTACTGTTTACATCGCACTGCGTAAAGCTGTCCTCTTGCAGGCCTAGTCAGCAACCAGCTTGTGCTGGGAGCGTGACTTGCGAGACACCATGACTTTCGATAAACTCACACGAAATCATGGTATTAAAATTGAACACTCTGCGGGCGCTGAGGAATGTAGTTTGGCTGTTGGGGCTGTTGTAGGCTATCAACATGTGAAATCGGCGTCACGCATGAATGGTGCGAGTGTGATTTTTCTCGATTCTGTTGAGAAGGCGAGAGTAGCTATTGAAAATGGTGTAATTTTGCGAGATACACTTTGCCCTGTTCTTCCCTTGAGTAGCCCCTCGAGAAAAATAATTATCTCAAATGTACCACCCTTTATCAAGGATGAATTGATCCTGAAAGAATTGGAAAGATATGGCCGCGTGGTTTCTTCCATTAGGAATTAGGAAGATCTCGCTTGGATATAAATCACCACTGTTAAAGCACCTTGTTTCTTTCCGACGGCAGGTGTATATGGTGCTTCATGATAGTGGAGAAGATTTAAATATTACCATGAAGTTCAAGGTGGAGACTTTTGACTATGTAGTGTTTGCTACTTCCAGGGGCTGTTCACTCACGGAACTTCCTATTAGCCACAATTGGCTAACCCTAACCACGGGACAGTGCAAAATGAATGGGTGTCAATGGAGTTTTTTACCATTATAATTTTTGTGATTTTTTATAATTTTTTGTCCTGAAATATGAATATTAAGTTCGAAGCTAAAAATAATAAGACCCCATTTGAGTAGCGTTTCGATTATTTTGCGCCACTAGATTATTATATACTGGGTCACAAAGCTCAATTTTTATGGGGCCAAACCCATAAACATTAGCACAATGCTAGCGAGTACAGGTTGAAATCCTCTAACCAGCTGTAAAACTACACGATTTGTCAATACAGCCTATTGTTAAACAACAGTCATAGTGCTTACCAGGAATGTTTTGTTGATAATATTTGTGACTGGAAATGGCAGTAGCAATGTATTTAGCATGGGTTCCCCTTTCCATTCCATACATTTTCCCACATGAAGGACTGGCCTACGCTCGTTACTGCAGAATGCATGCAAAGCTAACTGGCTACAATGGGAACCAATGAGACTGAGCCTTCTCCCCTGTGTTCTAATTTCTCTGCTACTTCTGATAGTGAGATGAAGTGCTTTAAATGTGGAATTCCGGGTCATACGGTGCGCAACTGTGCACGCGCGTACAGGGCTGATGACAAAGCGAGCGCAGCTGGTCCGAGTGAGCCTAATGCAACCAATGACAAAACGGGCGCAGCCGCTGAGCCGAGTGAGCCTAGTTCAACCAATGCTCCAGTGCAAGCGGCTGTTAATGTGAATGTGACAGAACCTGTAAATGTGCCAGATGGAAGTGCTATGCAGTCTGAAACTGTTAAAGCTGGTAGTGCTGTAATTGTTGAAAACGAAAATGCTAGTTCTACCGAACCCAAGGTTGATATGCTGGTGAATGATATGATTAACAAAGAGCTCGCAGCTCTCCGCGACAGTGCAACAGGTGTGTTCCTGATGAGGGCGTTGAGGCATACCGCGGAGCTTCAGGCTCGCAGGACGTGGAGATGGCTGAAACGTTTAAAATGCCTTCTAAAAGGAAGAACATTGATAATGCTGGAACTAAGGCTAAGAAAGCTGATATGGCGGCTGATGAAAGTGATGTCGACTCTGATGATTCAAATTGGTCAGGGGCCTCTCAGGTCGAGCTAAATGCTGTTAGTGATAAAACACCCGTGCGTTATAAAGCTGATGATATAAGTCGTTTCTTGTGTGAGACAAAAGGGCAACAAGGTGTGGAAGTTGAATTGTATTTCCCTGATCGACAGCAATTTGTCAATGATGTGTGCACGTTTAGATCAGAGGGTCTCTTTACGAAGAAGGAGGTCTCACGTCTCAATAAAATGTTGACTGAACTTAGAAGGCGAATTCGCTGTGGGGAACAGTCTCACAAATCCACCTAGTTATGGATAGCCGATCCGTGATTTCTATAGGCACCCTCAATTTAAATGGTGCCAGAGACAAACTTAAACGACTAACTTTGATGGATTTTATTAATATTAAAAAACTACAAGTCATGTTTTTGCAAGAAACGCATAGTGACGCGATTAATGAAATTGATTGGAGGAAAGAATGGTGCGGTTCATCATTTTTTAGTCACGGATCCAACGTTAGTGGGGGAGTGGCGATACTTTTTTCAAAATCTTTTAACCCTTTGCCTTGCCATATGGAGGAACTTGAGAAAGGAAGACTTTTGAAAGTTACTGCCTTTTTTGACGATTTAAAGTTAATTTTTCTCAATGTTTATGCACCTGTTGTTGGGGCTGAAAGAGTTTTGTTTTTAAATAAATTAAATGAAGTATTAAATGATGTAGATCAGGATGCCCTGTTGTTTTTGTCTGGTGACTTTAATTGCACAGAGGATGAAAAGCTGGACCGAAATCATCCAGAGCCTCATGCGCCGTCTCAAAGAGCAATGGTGCAAGTTATTTCTGCTAATGGTTTGAGTGATGTGTGGAGGGTAATGCATGAAGGGGCTAGGCAATATACCTGGTCCCATAGCAGGGACAATTATCTGTCTTTAGCACGACTAGACAGGATTTATGTGTTTAAGTGTCACAGGAACATTCTGAAATCCTGTCGCATTTTGCCAACTGGGTTTTCTGATCATTCTGCTGTTATATGCAATGTGTTTACTAAATCTTTTAAACCTAAGAGTGCCTATTGGTGTTTTAATACATCTTTGTTGGAGGATAAACACTTTGTGGAAACTTTTAACTATTTTTGGGAAACATTTCAACGTGACAAGGGTACCTTTCCCTCTCTGTTACAGTGGTGGGATTATGGCAAAACTCAAATTAAGTTATTCTGTCAACAATACACTTATAGTGTTACAAAAGAAATTACTCGCTCCTTAAAAGCATTGGAAAATGATATTTTGTTATTGCAAAATTCTTTTAAAACATCGGGGGATGCTGATCATATCAAGACCATTGAAGATAAAAAGGCTACACTGAATGAATTACTGGGAGTCAGGGCACAGGGGGCGCTTGTGCGCTCCCGTTTCCAGAACATCACGCACATGGATGCTCCTTCCAAATTTTTTTTCAATTTGGAGCGCAAAAATGGTCAGAGTAGATTGATGCATAGCTTGCGTACTGAAACTGGTCAAGAGATTACTGAACCTGGTCAGATGCGAGATTATGCAAGGTTGTTTTACTCTAGATTGTATGACAGTGAATTAAATTGTCATGATATGTCATCCAGCATTTTTTTCAATGGTCTACCCACTGTGGATAAGGAGTCTAATGATGAATTAAAGAAGATGTTATCCCTACAAGAACTTGAGCAGGCCCTGTGGGGCATGGAAAATGGGAAATCCCCAGGTATTGATGGTTTGCCAGTAGAGTTTTATAAAGTTTTTTGGCCTACTCTGGGAAAGGATCTCCTCTTGGTTCTGCGTGAAAGTTTAAAAAAAGGCTTTTTGCCACATAGCTGCCGAAGGGCCGTAATTACTTTATTACCAAAGAAAGGCAACCTTCAGGAATTGGGGAATTGGAGGCCTGTGTCTCTATTATGCACTGACAGCAAGATTTTTTCTAAGTCCTTGGCATTGAGACTGAAGAAAGTTATTGCTCAGGTTATACATCCTGATCAATCTTATTGTATACCTGAACGCTCAATTTTTGATAACATAGCTGTGGTCAGGGATCTAATGACTGTTTCTAAATGCTTGGGCACAAATATTGGCCTGATTTCATTAGATCAACAAAAAGCGTACGACAGGGCAGAATTTCAGTACTTGTGGCACACTTTGAAATGTTTTGGTTTTAGCTCTGAATTTATATCAATGGTAAAAATATTGTATTGTGATATTGAAAGTGTTTTGAAGGTGAATGGTGGCCTTAGTGCTCCTTTTAAAGTAAAAAGAGGTGTTAGACAGGGATGCCCAATGTCAGGAATGCTATATTCACTTGCAATTGAACCATTTTTACATACATTACGGGCCAAACTGAAAGGTATTTCTTTGCCTTTTTGTGATAATCGTTTTCATTTGTCTGCCTATGCGGACGATATTTGTACTTTTGTCAATTGTGAAGATGATGTGAAGACGCTGTCAGATATTGTGAATGATTTTCAAACTGTCTCCTCTGCCAAGGTCAACTGGGGGAAGAGCGATGCCCTTTGGGTGGGGAATTGGGAAGGCCGATGCTCTGGTCTCCCAGGTGGACTTTCTTGGAAACGGGGAGGGCTTAAATACCTGGGTGTTTTTTTGGGTGATGATAACTTTGTAACTAAGAACTGGGAGGGGGTCTTGGACAAGGTGAAGGGACGGTTGGGTAAATGGAAATGGCTTCTCCCACACTTGTCATACAGGGGGCGCACACTCATCATTAACAACTTGGTTGCCTCTGCTCTATGGCATAAATTCGCATGTGTTGAGCCTCCTAAGTGGCTCCTGGACAGTGTCCAAAGAGAACTTGTGAACTTTTTCTGGGACCAATTGCACTGGGTGCCACAGTCAGTCCTTTTTTTGTCAAAAGAAGATGGTGGACAAGGACTTATGAACTTGGTTAGTAGGCGCGATGCTTACCGGCTACAATTCATTCAACGATTTTTGACGGCCCCTGATCCTTTGGTCTGGAGACCTTTGGCTCAATGTATCCTACATCAAGTCAGTTCACTGGGCTTGGATTTTACTCTTTTTTTGATGGACAATGAGAAGTTGACTGTGGACACTTTACCCCCTTTTTATAAAAGCCTTTTTAGGGCGTGGGGATTGTTTAATCGCCAGCGGGGTGGGGAATCATCTCTACAAGGGTTGCTAGAGGAGCCAATTTTATTTGGCGCACGTCTTGATGTATCTGGTGATGATTTACCTGGACTCACAAATGTTCTCTGTAAAAAAAAGATGCTACTCCTAAAAGACATTGTCAATAGGGTGGGAGCGAATTTCCAAAATGTTGAAATGTTGGCCTCTTTTTTGGAGGTCAAATCTGTAAGGTATGTGGAAAGATTTCTGTGTAAGCTTCAGCAGGCTTTAAATCATGATGAGAGGCTTTTGTTGAATGATTATGTCCCTGGTGATGCTCAGAGTCAGGATGGCATTATGGCCATTCACAATGTTTTTTTGTCCCCTGTTTTACAAGGGGTTGGTGATACTAGCCCCTTGCTAGCCTTAAAAGATCAAGATGTTTTTGGTTTGTCCTCAGCCACTGGAAAAATGTTTTATAGAACTTTGGTGAAGGTTTTGAATAAACATACGTTGATGGGCAGATCTGATACAGTATGGCGTGAAAAGTTGGGCATCCCTGTTGATATAGCACCTGTTTGGAGGGTTCTTTATAAGCCCCCTCTTTCAAAAAGGTCTGGTGACCTCCAGTGGAGGATTTTACATGGTGCTATTGGGGTCAATGCATTTGTTTCTGTCATCAATCCAGCATTTAGTGACAAATGTCCTTTTTGTGATGAGAGGGAGACAATTTACCACTGCTTTACAGAATGCATTCGACTTTGTCCTTTGTTTCTTGTTTTAAAATCATTGATGTCGTGTATGGGTATTATGTTTACCATGGTTGGATTTATTTTGGGTTTCCCCTATAGTCAGCAGAGAAGAGCGAAATGTCAGCTGATAAATTTTATTGTTGGTCAGGCTAAACTCGCTATCTATCTTAGCAGGAAGAAAAAAGTTCAATGTAAAGAGGGAGATGATGCTCTGACTGTTTTCAGAAACTTGGTCAAATCTAGAGTACTTCTTGATTTTGCTTTTTATAAGCTGATGAGTGCTATTGAAGTTTTTGAGGAGAAATGGTGTTGTAATGGTGCATTGTGCACTGTATTGGATAATGAGATTGCTTTTAATTATTTTTTTGTTTGAGCTGACTTTTTTGTTTATTTTTTGGTGAGGAAAGGCTGTTTTTAAAATTGTATTAAATTGTAAACTTGATGTACAATAAAAATGTTTGTTAAAAATTCAATTCTCTCTCTCTCTCTCTCTCTCTCTCTCTCTCTCTCTCTCATGTAAGTCAATCGATTCTAATTCAAGGGAGGTCTTCAGGTGTTTGGTGGTCGTATGACGGTAGGGGTTTTCAGCAATGGGATTAAGTGTGCGGTGCGTGCGTGCTTGCTTGCGTGCTTGCGTGCGTGCGTGCGTGCGTGCGTGCTTGCGTGCTTGCGTGCGTGCGTGCGTGCGTGCTTGCTTGCGTCCGTGCATGCCTATAAAAGTGTCTCTGTGAGTTCCAGAATGAGTGTGTGCAGGTGAGTTTGAGAAAGTAAGCTGGCAGACAGTATAGCGTAGCTCTGCCAAAAAAGAGGCCATTTGGACTGAGTCCCATTATCTGCTAGACCCAGAACAGCACTTGCTGACCAGAGGCTGACATGAAGGTCACTCTGAGGGGAAAAGTGTCACGGAGGAAGCCCGTTAAGAAAACCAAGAGCATGAATCATAGTAGAGAGTCCAACAATGAGAGGCTATTTCATACTGCAGGTGTCCGAGTTTGCAGCGGGCAGGATGACACATAATAGCTAAATCGGAAGAGGGAGGCAGTAGGAGAAAAAAGGCACAAAAAGGTAAAGGCCAGAAAGGTAAAGTATGCAGGATCAGAAGGTGAGAGGATGAACACAGAGGATTCGGGGAGGGTTGAAGAGAGACTAGGAGAGGACATGAAAGATCTAATTAAAGCCTGACATCCCTGGCTGATGATCTGGAATAGACCATTGGAGCTCCAAGCAGCCAGCAGAGTGAGAGCGTATTGCTTTGGGTGGCTATGGCAGCCAAGAGAAACAGACATTCATAGGCACAAATACAGACACACAATACATGTGCATGCAGACAGCCAGACATTTCAAGTCCTATTCAGGTAGACACAAGACACAAACTGCACAAACTGCACACACGCACGAATGCACGCACGAATGCACGCACGCACGCGCGCACGCACACACACACAGACACACACACACACACACACACACACACACACACACACACACACACACACACACACACACACACACACACACACACACACACACACACACACACACACACACACACAGAACAGAAGACACCACTGGAAAATATATTTCCCTGCCAGAGCTCGCCTGTCTCCTTCTTTAATGGGTCTCTTTTGTTACAGTGGCGACAATTGAATTATCCGAAACATTATCCAACTCACACACACGCACGCACGCACGCGCGCGCGCGCTTACGCCCGCACACACACACACACACACACACACACACACACACACACACACACACACACACACACACACACACACACACACACACACACACACACACACACACACACACACACACGCACGCACGCACGCACAGAGCAGCACAAGATGTTGGCTGGCAATGAGGGTGGCCTGTGCTCACTCACGTTAGCATGAGTCAACATGTTTATCAGTGACACCCATTCCACATGATGAGCAGGGCCGGTTATAAGCATAGGCCGGCTAGACGGTCGCCTAGAGCGCAATGTGAAGAAGGGGCGCCGAAATGGCGCTATCCGATGCGTAATTTTGCGATATGGAGGTTTTTTTTATGAAGTCGCAATCAACAAAGCGTGGCGAAAGCGCTCCTCACGGCAAAGCGCCCCTCAGCCAATAGTAATATCGCTTTCAACTGTCTCTGGGAAGTCTGTGAACCAATAAACAGACAGTCCTGAGAAAGGGGGCGGGACGAGTGACAGCGTGCGATCTATTTTGAATTTGGAGACTCATTCGAGAGACAGAGGGCAAGCGCGAACAGCAATGCTGCTCTGCTGGGTGGAGAATTGTTATGTTCTCATTAAACCATTCATGGTGCAGGAGTTGCAGAGGGTGTTTTGGAAGTATGTGGTTTAATCAGCAACCGTTTGTGGTAATGTAAAGCCTAATAGTTATGAGGCTACTGTTTGGAATTAGAGGGAAAAAGAGCTTTGCTTTTGATCTGAGAAATCGCTAGTTAGCATGCTAACATTAGCCAAGTATGCCAATCAATGAAATCCAGTAAAGTAGCTGTTAGTAGCCTACTCACTAACACCCACCTGACATCATAATACTTGCTTAGGTTGACCAGCAATGTAAAGTAAGACTGGTGCCATGTTTAAAACAAGTTCAGCTGCCATATCTCCTTCCATCCACTTGAATGAATTACCTTCTTGTTGTAAGCTTAAAAAAACATTATTTCCAGACCAGAATGACATATAGGCCTACATTAATCATGTAAGAGAACCATGCACAGCATGTTTTCATGCTGAGTGATGTAGTATTGCAGACAAGTGAGGCTATTTATTTTGTATATTATGAAATTCAAAAGCGTGACAGCTTTTCTCCCTTTCTCTCACCCTGTCCCTCCGGTTCAAACACATAGATAGCCCCCTTCTCATTCTCCTACTCACAAATGCACCACTATTTCCAGTAGGCTACAGAAATGAAATTGGTTTGGAATCATAGACAGCACAAATGTGTAGCTTATTAAAATTGTTATGCTGCCATGCTTTGTGATGCTGTAGGTAGTGTAGATAGGCTATCAATGCAGACCTCCTTGGTAGGCCTATTGTCTACACATGCATTTGACATGCAAATGTACTGTACCACTCTCCTGGCATTTCAATTCCATTTTACAATTCAAACACATTGATAACCTCCCTCTCATCTGGGGTTGGGGGCACCACCACCATTACATCCAAGACACCACACAGTGAAGGTACTTTCATGCGACTCAATCTGATGTGTTGGTCGGCTGTCCAAAATCCATTTGATGCAAAACAGTTATTGTTCTTGATGCTATTTAGTTAAGCTTACTACCGGTATAACTCTTGTGTTCTGTAAGGTATAAAAAAAATGGGGGGTGGGCGCCAGAACTCAAACTCGCCTAGGGCGCCAAATAAGCCAGAACCGGCCCTGATGATGAGATGTTGGATTATACCCGTGGGCGTCTTTTTCTTTCTCTCTGCCTTTCGCCCTCCCTATCAGTAAGAGATCTCTGAAGTTATATATCTGACTCCTTCAAGTGTACGTGTTTGCATGCCTGTGTGTGTGCGAAGCAAAGGGAACATATTTTGTACATTTGCGGGTATGATACATTTGCCAGTCATCCAGACACATCTCACTGTCTCCAGTGCTGGCACACAGGCTTTCCAAAACAATCTTAACCCTAACAAAGCATATGTGTGTGTGTGTGTGTGTGTGTGTGTGTGTGTGTGTTAAATTCCTGCTCTTTGCAGATGATCTGGTGCTGCTGTCGCCCACAAAAGAAGGGCTACAACAGCACCTGGACACTCTAGAGCATTTCTGTCAGAACTGGGCCCTGACAGTTAACTTGGCAAAAACAAGGATTGTAATCTTCCAGAAAAAACCCAGACTGCAGGCAACCAGACACCTTTTCACTCTAGGAAACACCGCCCTAGAACATTCATTATCATATAACTACTTAGGCCTGACGCTCAGTGCCTCTGGAAGCTTTGACCTTGCAGTGAATGCGCTAAAAGAAAAAGCTCGTAGAGCTCTCTACGCTATCAAACGAAACTTTTACAAAATTCAAATTCCAATTACAATCTGGTGTAAAATATTTGACAGCGTCATTATGCCTATTGCATTATATGGATGTGAAGTATGGGGCCCACTCAGTAGGCTAGACTACACTAGATGGGACAAGCATCCCATAGAATCCCTACATGCAGAATTTCTCAGAAATATCCTCAGAGTCCAAAGAAAAACTCCC
This sequence comes from Engraulis encrasicolus, assembly GCF_034702125.1. Taxonomy (NCBI): domain Eukaryota; kingdom Metazoa; phylum Chordata; class Actinopteri; order Clupeiformes; family Engraulidae; genus Engraulis; species Engraulis encrasicolus. The sequence continues at coordinate 2,091,836 of NC_085877.1, forward strand.
ACAAATGCATGCAGGGAGAATTAGGCAGATTCCCATTGGCGATAAATATACAAAAAAGATACCTAAAGTTTTGGACACATCTAAAATTCAGTGAAGAAAACACTATAAAGTCCCAAGCGTTTAAAACCCAAGAGGTTAGCCCTAATACCAATCCCCCAATTGGTTCTGAAGTTAACTAAACCTCCTAACTCACTAACTCATCAACCTCAGACCATCCCTGCTGTACAAAATCAAATCAAAGTAAAACAAATTATGAACCAATGCAAATATACTTACCTGGAACACTGGGAGAATCAGACCAAATCACAATCCAAATTAGAATGTTATCTTGGACTAAAAAGAAATTATGAATTGGCAGAATATCTCTACACAGTCAGAGATACAAAGCAGAGACAGATCCTAACCAAGTACAGGTTATGTGACCACAGTCTAGCTGTAAAGAAAGGACGCTAAAAAAAAACATGGCTACCAAGAGATCAGCGGATATGTGGTCACTGTCCAAAATATGAACAAATTAGGCAGCAATATTTTCTAATCTTTGAAAAAGAAGTACCCAATTTTAACATAAAAAAATGATATTGAAAAGATGGCTCATATTCTTGGAGAAAGACACAATTGTGAAATAGCAGCAAAATATGTTGCAGCATACCATACCCGGAGAGACAGTGATAGTATGCAATGAATTGTTCCGGTTTTATGCTTGTGTGTGTGCATGTGCGTGTGCGTGTGTTTTTTAATGTTCTTAATGCAAGTGTGTGTGTGTGTGTGTGTGTGTGTGTGTGTGTGTGTGTGTGTGTGTGTGTGTGTGTGTGTGTGTGTGTGTTTAATGTTCTTAATGCAAATGTATATGTGTGTGTGTGTGTGTGTGTGTGTGTGTGTGTGTGTGTGTGTGTGTGTGTGTGTGTGTGTGTGTGTGTGTGTGTGTGTGTGTGTGTGTGTGTGTGTGCGTGTGCGTGTGCGTGTGTGTGCGCGTGATATTCTTAACACATGTATGCTTAATGTTCCTAATTGACCGTAATGTTCTTTTATGTTATCTGTACGCTTTGGCAACACTGTTACCAATAGGCATGCCAATAAAGCATATTTGAATTTGAAGAGAGAGAGAGAGAGAGAGAGAGAGAGAGAGAGAGAGAGAGAGAGAGAGACAGAGAGAGAGAGAAGAGAGAGAGAGAGAGAGAGAGAGAGAGAGAGAGAGAGAGAGAGAGAGAGGCAGGAACACAGCAGGGACATAAGGAGAGAGCTGTTCTTCTCTGCTGAAATAAAGAAATACACTATGTCAGCGGTCAAGCTTGTGTTGTGTGCTTGAGGAACGCCACATCATAAACACCTGACACATGTGGCCAACTTACCTCTCTACTCTACACTGGCCCCACTCACTCACTCTGCTCTGGGGAGACTGACGTCCTCACATGGCCTTTCTGTGCCTGTGGTTGCCAACCAAATAGACTAAGAGGAGTTTTACACATGACGCTCGGTCTGAAACACCTAAATCAAATAGGCTATCTGTGGACAAAAGTCCACCAAAGTCAGGATTTGTCAATCTGCATGTTTGCATGTGCATGTATGCGTAATGTTGTCTCATTTCTGAAACAATTTTCTCATTAAAGTATGAAAAACACATTGCTGTCAAAAAGCCAGCTTCATAAGTGAGAAATAAAACTGTTCCAATTAGGTCAGCTTCTTTTGATCAGTCATCTATTGGCCGCATTTTCTTTGTGTGAAATAATATTTTTCTCACACTGATGTCTGAACCGAACTAAAAATGTAACATTCTGAAATTACAGGCCTGTGGTATGTTTTGATGTGGTGTAAAGGCGATGGCCAATCCAAGAGTGAGTTTGAAATGGATTGTGTGTATATACTCTGGGGCACAATCTTACACCCAATCAGATACCACAGAAATAAACTCAAGCCAGACAGGAACACAAACAGTTGCTTAAGGCATAATGGAGAAAAACGCTGAAGTGAAACAAATGGAACCAATTGAAAGTTGTGACGAGACAAAGCCAAGACAGACAAAAAAGACAAAAAGCCAGAGAAGAGAGCTATCAGAGAAAGAGAAATACACACACACACACACAAACACGTACACATGCAAGCACACGCACACGCGCACACGCACACGCGCTCGCGCGCACGCACACACACACACACAGAGACCTCGACACCCTTTCGGTCAGTGAGTTGTGGGGAATGATTGCTTGGCCTGGCCTGACATTTCAATGTTTTAGTCCATTTTCCATCGTATTGTTTCTGTCCAAAGGGCATCCAGACTACCCTAGCAGCAAGCAAGCATAAGATAAAGACAGAAGCAGTACTACTGTGTGTGTTTGTGTATGTGTGTGCGTGTGTGTGTGTGTGTGTGTGTGTGTGTGTGTGTGTGTGTGTGTGTGTGTGTGTGTGTGTGTGTGTGTGTGTGTGTGTGTGTGTGTGTGTGTGTGTGTGTGTGTGTGTGTGTGTGTGTGTGTGTGTGTGTGTGTGTGTGCGTGCCCGTGAGTGTGTTTTAGGGGCGAGCGTGTCTGTAGCATCACTCAAAGATTTCATTTGAGATGTGGTAGCACCTTTAGATGGAGTATTTTCCATCTCACATATCTTGTTTTGAATTTTGCAGCAGGCCTACATTTTCTGAAATGTGAAGATGAATGACGCACTCTCAACATGCGTCATGTGTGTGCTTTGATGTAAATATTAAAATGAGAAACACATGCATGCCTAAAGGATTCAGGATGTGTTTACACATGTATGATGTGTATGCGTGTGTGTGTGTGTGTGTGTGTGTGTGTGTGTGTGTGTGTGTGTGTGTGTGTGTGTGTGTGTGTGTGTGTGTGTGTGGACACATGTGTGTTCAGAGACATGAGCTCGCACAGAGGACCATGCCTCCAAGCCCATTTTTGACACACTCTAACTCTCTCACGCTCACAAATATACACATCCTGAAATGAGGGTAAACATCAGTCACACAAACACCCTCACTCACTGACTCAAACACACACAAAGTAGCCTACACACATGCACACACCCACACCTACATCCTGATCCCTGCTAAAGGGGTTCGAACACTGCCTATCTTGTTTTCTTGGAATTTCAATTCACCACACACACACACACACACACACACACACACACACACACACACACACACACACACACACACACACACACACACACACACACACACACACACACACACACACACACACACACACACACACACACGTGTAAACATCAGTCAGCAGGGCGCGTATCTGCCAACCCTGGGGCCCCTCCTGACATAAGACACATTCCTGACCTGAGTCCATTAGAGTCGGCTGTTCAGATGAAATGTCATGGAGAAAAAAAAACACACAGAAAACATGTTTGAGAAGGAATAAAAGAGAAGATCTACAGTAATAGAGATGGTAGGAGAGTGTGTGCCTGTGCGCGTGCGTACATGCATATGCGTGTGATGATGATTGAAAGCATAGTAGAAAAAGGGTCACATGAGAGAGATGGAAACTGATAGGGGAAGAGGAGAGGAGAACAGAAGGGGTGAGGCCCACAGAGAGGAGGAGACAACACATGAGATGGACGAATACAAGAGTGAGACAGGATGAAGGTTGAAAGACAGAGCACAGCAGAGGGAGGGTGGATGGGATGGGATGGGTCACATGAGGAGCGGCTGATAGAACATATGGAGAGGGAGGAGGGGCGAACAAAAGGGGTGAATTCCACAGTGAGATCCACAGGAAGGAATGATGAAAGAAATAGGGATGAAAAGAAGAAGAAGAAGAAGAAGAAGAAGAAGAAGAAGAAGAAGAAGAAGAAGAAGAAGAAGAAGAAGAAGAAGAAGAAGAAGAAGAAGAAGAAGAAAAAAGATCAAAAGGAGCGAGATCCAGAGTGGTATTCACAGGAAGGAGGCAGCTTGAAAGAGGGATGAGATGGAGAAAAGAGAAAAGACAGAGGAAGAGAGAGACAGATGGGGTATATTGCCTTCTGGGAAGTAGAGAGGGAGGTGGATTAACTTCTTTCTTCCTCCAAAGGTCCCTCTCCATTTGCCTGCAGACGACTGACGAGTCTCACACATGTCCAAAACACTGATGCTAATGAACACACACACTTGCGCACACACACATGCACTCATGCACACACACAACGCTACTCAGAGCTTTCAACTTCCTCTTCAACAAGCTGCTTGCCTTTCTCTCTCTCTCCCCAGAGGAATATTGATGGACACATTTGTCTGGCTCCAAGCCCTTAAAGTGGCATATCTGAAGAACAAGCCACTCGCTTGCCAACAGCCCCTCATCACTCTCTCTCTCTCTTCCTTTCTCACTGTTTGTTTCCTTCTTGCTTTCTTTCTATCTCTCTCTCTCTCTCTTTTGTTACTTAACTCTGTGTTGTTCACCTCTTTCTTTCATTCTCACTTCCTCTTCATCTGTATTCTAGTCTCCCTCTCTGTCCTTCACTCTCCTTCTTTCTCTCTGATAGTGTCTCTGTTTATGATAGTCTCTGGTCTTTCTTCTCTCTGATAGTGTCTCTGTTTATGATAGTCTCTGGTCTTTCTTCTCTCTGATAGTGTCTCCCCCTCTCCCCCACTGCATGTCACCCAGCCCAGGCCTCAGGCAGGGGGACGTCAGGAAGACACAGAGATAGCTGCCTTCCCTTCTCAACTCAGAAGTTCAGGGGATGGGAGGAGAGGAGGGAATTGGAAAAACATGAGAGGAGAAGAGGACAGAAGATGACAAGAAGATGAGGAAAAGCGGAGGAGGGGAAAGGGGGTGGGCAGGCATAATTGAGCATAATTACGGTTTCAAAGAGCCCTCTGAGATAAGATCGACTTTGGATACAATGCAAATATCCTTCAGAAGATAAAGCAGATGTGACATATGAAATGAAAGGGAAAGTTGAAATTACAAACATGCAGCTATGTGTTGCATCACATATGCCTTCTGCTTTGAGAGATACAATTGGGCTATAATCTCATTGGACTATGGGAGAAAATTTGTATTCACTGTTTCATTGCGTTGTGCATATGTGTTGAATACATGTGCTGTCTGTGCATGATTTTGTGTGACGTGTGTGTGTGTGTGTGTGTGTGTGTGTGTGTGTGTGTGTGTGTGTGTGTGTGTGTGTGTGTGTGTGTGTGTGTGTGTGTGTGTGTGTGTGTGTGTGTGTGTGTGTGTGTGTGTGTGTGTGTGTGTGTGTGTGTGTGGGTGGGTCCTGCGTATATGTGCATTTGGTCCAGATGTGTGCTTGCTTACGTGATTTGTGTCTGCAATTGTTTTTGCAGGTTGTTTGCCAGTATGTGGATGTATGTGCGTATGTGCGTGTGTGTGTGTGTGTGTGTGTGTGTGTGTGTGTGTGTGTGTGTGTGTGTGTGTGTGTGTGTGTGTGTGTGTGTGTGTGTGTGTGTGTGTGTGTGTGTGTGTGTGTTTATGTCTGAGCTGCCTGGCGGGCTGATGTGTCCGCCAAGGGAGGGAGAGAGTGAGCGAGCAGAGGTGAATGTCAAAGACTGTGTCAGGAGCTTCAAAGGGAGATGGATGACTGAGTGAAGTAACAGATAATCTAATCAGCAGAGAGAGAGAGAGAGAGGGAGAGAGAGAGAGAGAGAGAGAGAGAGAGAGAGAGAGAGAGAGAGAGAGAGAGAGAGAGAGAGAGAGACACAAAGGGGAGGGAGGTAGTGGATGCAGTGAAAAGACAGAAAAGATTGAGAAAAAAAAAACAAATCTGCCGATCCTTCTTTCTTTCCATGGCGGCCGCTGTGAACTGTTCTCTCCCGGGGCCAAAGGAGCGCATCTCCAGTTGCCACGGCTACCGAAGTGAGTTGAAGGGTGGCGTGCTGTTTGGAATATGAACTACACCCAGATCAACTCAGTTCAGTTCAGCACACACACACACACACACACACACACACACACACACACACACACACACACACACACACACACACACACACACACACACACACACACACACACACACACACACACACACACACACACACACACACACACACGCACGCACGCACAAATACTTTATCCACCTAACCCATCCAGTCAGAACAAAAAAAATAAAGTCAGCATGAGATTATCACTTTCACTTTTACATCTATCATTCTTCTACATCTTCCAATCTTCCTTCCTTCCTCTTCCTCATCTTCCCCCTTTATCATCTGTCATTCTGTCATTCTTTTCCCTTCTGTCTCACTCACTTCCCAATGTGGTGGCTTCATGAACACCTTTTTCTCCTTCACCTCTCTTTCCCTCCCTTCATTGTGCTCTATGCTTCTTCTTCTTCTTCTTCTTCTTCTTCTTCTTCTTCTTCTTCTTCTTCTTCTTCCTCTTCTTCTTCTTCTTCTTCTTCTTCTTCTTCTTCTTCTTCTTCTTCTTCTTCTTCTTCTTCTTCTTCTTCTTCCTCTCTGTCTGTGACTCCAAGTCTTTCCTGCAGACTCCTTTGATATTCCTGGACTAATCCTCCCTTGCAGCAGCCCTCTACAATCCTCTCTCCTCTCCTCTCCTCTCCTCTCCTCCCCCTCTCCTCTCCTCTCCTCTCATCTCTTCTCCTCTCCTCTCCTCTCCTCTTCTCTTCTCTTCTCTTCTCTCTCTCCTCTCCTCTCCTCTCCTCTCCTCTCTCCTCTCCTCACCTCTCCTCTCCTCTGCTCTCCTCTCCTCTCCTCTCCTCTCCTCTCTCCTCTCTCCTCTCCTCTTCTCTCCTCTCCTCTCTCCTCTCCTCTCCTCTCTCTTCTCCTCTCCTCTCCTCTCCTCTCCTCTCATTTCCTCTCCTCTCCTCTCCTCTCTTCTCCTCTCTTCTCTTCTCCTCTCCTCTCTCCTCTCCTCTCCTCTCCATCACCCCTACCGGGACCCACACTCATCCACCATTCCCTTGTATCAGAACGCCTGACGGAGGACAGAAGATGGAGAGAGTGAAGACGGAAAGAGAGAGAGAGCCAGAGAGAAGGATTGGATCACATGGGAAATGTGAATGAAGACATGTGATGTGATGCTTTTAGGGGGACTATCCATCTAATTCTGGCCCAGATGAAGCCTGCTCCCTCCTGGGTACTCACCCTGGTGGAGCTCCACTGACTTCTAACAAGGACCCGCTATGTCTCTGCCTCTGTCTCATGCTCCAACTCAGTCTTAGCCTCAATGTCTTAGCAGCAACCTTTTTTCCTCTTTCCTCAATGTTCTTTATATTCTCCTCTCTTTGCTTCTTTTTTTCTCATTGACTTCTTCTGACCACTTGCTCTATGTGCGGTACAGCTTCTTTTCACATCTTCCTTTTGCACCTTTCCTCTTTTTCTCTTTATGATTCATTCTTTTCTGTAACTGGTTCCATTCATCGGCTGTGTCTATAGGCTGCTCTCTGCTTACCAAAGGTTCTTTACTCCTCCAGTTTGGATCTGTGTCTTTTCTTCCTCTACCTGCAGTTTAGAGGGACATCTGTTACAGTAAAGCGGAAAGGCCCCGTGCCATCTCACCACGCTTCCCACACTATTGGACCGGTGTCTGGCGTGATGCACTCACACACACACACACACACACACACACACACACACACACACACACACACACACACACACACACACACACACACACACACACACACACACACACACACACACACACACACACACACACACTGTGCTTCCGCTGGCGACATGCTCAGGGACAGCGGATCTTGGCCAAGTGATCTCTGTTTGGCCCCTGCCTCCTCCATCCGCTAACTGAGCCTAATAGGCTTCACATCTCTGCCCTGCTAAGGCAAAAGGCAGTAACTTCAAATTTTTCAAAAATGAGTTTTTGTCATATTTGCAATAATAAGCATCAGTTTTATCATGTGAACAAACATGGAGTTTGAAATCAGTTGTTTTGAGGGTAAAAAAAGGTGTAAAGTAAAACAAGCTGAAAATCCTTTGGGTAAACTAAGGCAGAAGACAGTAACTTCAGTTACTGCTTTTTGCCTTCTGCTCTGGACCTGCAGAATTCTGGAATTCTGATGTTCCAAACTGAGGCAGAACACAGTAACTTCAGTTACTGTTCATCTGTTAACAGTTAAAACTCCTTCTTTAAATTTCAGTCATGTAAATAATCAAAAAAATATAAAATGAAACTATTATATTATGAAACATGATCAGCCTGCTAGGCAATGTGTGTAACTACTATTTGAGGTAGTATGAAATACAAATACACACACAAAACCCATTTATAATTATATTACTATTATTATTATTAACAATTTATATGTTAATAAACATGACATTTTGTCATAATGACTCTAATAGTGTGTATACTGCTTAAATTATATGTGAAAGTTGTATTTGTTGCTTATTATTCAGATTTAAAATGGAAGTTACTGTCTTCTGCCTTAGTATGACTAATTGTCATTCCGGGGCAATGCTAAGGCAGAACACAGTAACTTCCAAAAAAGGGTCAAAGGTTAACTATTTGTAAAATTATTTTTTATGAATAGATGTAGGCAGGCATACACTACAAACTGTGAAAATTACAGCTTTGTAGCTATAACCAGATTGTGGTGACATTAATTTATTTTAAGATAACTTTAACATCATTTTTCTCAGTTTCACACTCTGGTGAGTTACTGTCTTTTGCCTTAGTAGGGCAGTCTGCGGCTCTCATGCTTCCAAGACTCCGGGGCCCTCCCTCACACACACGGCCAAAACATCCCTCCCCCTCTCCTCAATGCATGTGAGAACCTCTCTCGGCATATTTCCTTTCTGGATCAGTCTTCAATGGCCCTGGAATGAATCCACCTTCAGCTAGCCCCGGTTCTGAAACTAGAAGCGACAGAACCAAGGGGGATTGGGCTTTTTTTTCTAATTTTCTGGATGCAGTTTTTGCTCTCTTTCTACCTGAGAATGTTATTTTTCTTCCCTACAGGATTTTTTCCCACTTCATTTCTTCGTTTGGAGGAGGGGTTAGATCAACACTGTGCCCTACTGTAGGCATACTCGTATTGTCTGACACAGAGAGAGAAGAAGTCTGCTGTACAGAAGAGGAATGAGAGAGCCACTGGAATGCACATATGGAAACCATGTCAGACCGCACAGCTCAGGGATGGTCTGGGGATTGGATTGTGTGTGAGAAGGCTATATGTTGAATTGCCATACATGCTGGCTGGGTGAAAGTCTATGTGTTGAATGGAAATACAGAGAGTAGAATGGAAGGAGGGGATGAGGTTTATCTGGTGGTGGTGTGCAGTAGTTATGTTAACACACAAGCACACAAGCTAGCAATTAACATTGAGTCCTATGACACCAGCAGGCGGCTAGCTGGTCTCATATGATTCAATGTTAAAGTGTTTATGAAACGAAAACAAACGGTCATTCCCATTAAAGCCTTGTTTTTTCTGATAGCATCGATGAGACTTTGAACCCAATCATCCTGGAGGAACTTGTGTAAATGGCAACTCAAAGTGTGAATTCTGTGAAATTTGGTGTGACTAATGAGCTGGGCTGTGACATCATAGAGGGGAGTCCCTGGTTTGCTAGTATGGCGATCTGAGAAAACAACACACATTTGATGGACCCACATCTTATAAAGGAACCAAAATTCTGATACAAACATCAGCGTGTCGAAAAACCACACATCCAACCTCATGATAAAAAAAACAGCAGCACAAATCTATTTCAGAGGCACTGATACATCTGCAGAAAGTGACATGTCTGACAGGCGAAGTGACGATTGTTGACATAGCCTGACAGTTCGTTTTGTTTATGGTTACGGTTGCTAAGGGCGCTTTGCCATGACCCACAGATGACATGGCGTGTGTATTTGTTGACAAATGGGGGGCATTTTGATTCAATTGCGCGATATAGTGTGATTGAAATGCATGTAGGCTACATGCAAAAATATCATCAACTAGAGAAAAAACGGAGGTATTAGGCTGTTGGAAAAACGCCCTATATAGCCTGAGTCCTCAGCATATTTTTAGCGTTTATCATTATTATTTTTTTTGTGCTCAAAGTCACAGGCGTCGCGTGTCCCTCAGCCGGACTCTGAGGACGAGGTGTGTCCAAACGTCAGCCACACGTGCACCACAATACTAAAAACAAACAATCAACGCTTCAAAGTAGGCCTACGCTATGTGCATCTCTGTTTATTCGCTAAGCAGTAGCAGGACTTTTTCTAGGATTTTTGGCATGAGGGAGCATCATGGCAGGTTACAGGGGGTGAAGGGGGGTGTTCCCCCCCATGAATGAGAAATTTATTAGGGGCGCTCAAATATATATATATATATATAAATAAAAGTATGAGGGTGCACCCGCGGAGGTATGAGGGTGGAGCGCCCCTATTTCCCCATTCAGAAAAAGCCCTGAGTAGCCCAATCTGTGAGTTGGCTGTCCTCGACTGAGAGCACCACGCTGATGTGCGGATATCCTCCCAAAACCAATTTATTGACCAGTTGAATGGCAATCAATAAAAAGTGCATATTCCGAGAGCATTCACATCGGTTTGGCATGTAATGTGCATTACCCTTTCCTGAAAACAACATACAAAGCAGATGGACAAGGTAAAACGAGTAGCCTAAAGCAAAGCAGTGCACTCACCTGTCTTCGTGCCCGAGCAGTTACAGGGGCAGTTTCAGTCTGCACGCCGGCGATGTCAATTGTTGGAACTGCTTGAGGCAATAGCATTCTCTTCAGTCCAACCATGCACGCGACCTCCACATTTGTGCTGAAGCACAAGGGGTGGAAATGTGCCGAGCACAACAGTGACCATGAGCTTGCTTCAAAACCACGCATTGGATCCACAGAGCCCTAGCTTGATTTAGCCACAGTTCCATCATTCTTCACAGAAGGGAACTTGTGCAAAGATATTCCTTCTGTCAAGTAGCCATTTTTGCAGCTGGCACCGTTCGGCCCTCCAGCAACACACTGCTTGACACTGCGCTTTGTTTTGGTACTAGCCGCCATTGATCTGAACAAGGTGGAATGAGGTGAACTCACCCCTTCTATGTCACGCATATCATTTGCAT
>NC_085877.1:2117812-2150312 GCF_034702125.1 Engraulis encrasicolus
AGAGGGGCGGAGGAGAAAAAAAGAAGACTGAGGCCACAAGAAAGACAGGAGAGGAGAACAAAGGCAAAAAGGCAGACGACACACAAGTATGCACACAATACACTTGGCAAAGGCATGTACACACACAAACACACTCGCACACACACGGAATAGGAGATGATGTGGTCATATCATCATAACGGGGGAAAATAAACAGCACAATTATTTCTTCCTTCATTTTCCCCTCTTGGTAAACAAGTGGAGCAGGCCACCTGCTGCAACATGCACTCCAGGAAACTGCATCACTCTCAACAGCCCTCTCCACAGGCTAAGCGGCCCCCCGTGAGATTGAGCTAAACACTCTCGCACACACACACAGAAGTCACTCTCCCTCTCTCTCACACACACACTCTCTCTTTTTCTCTCCGTCTCTGTCTTTCACAAATACCTCAAATGAAATTACACTACTGTTTGACAGCTACTCTTACATGCACTCACAAGTGCGCACACACACACACACACACACACACACACACACACACACACACACACACACACACACACACACACACACACACACACACACACACACACACACACACACACACACATTCTACGAGACAGACGTAGGGAGAAGGCAAAAAGCTCCAGCTGCATTCCTCTGTGACAAAGACATCCACATATACTGTACAGTGCAGTCAGATACACCACCCCGCACACAGCATCTGTCAAACAAATATTTAGAAGTTACAAAAGCCTGTAATCCAGTATTCACAGAGAACAATCTAACTGTAAGCTCACGGTTGAAAGCTATACGGAAAAAACCTACGGTATATACCTGGTTTTCTCTGCATGAGCCTTTTAACAACTCAGATGGGGAGAGGTAAACAAAGAGTGAGTGAGTGAGAGAGTGAGAAAGAGGCAAGGGGTGGAGAGAGAGAGAGAGAGAGAGAGAGAGAGAGAGAGAGAGAGAGAGAGAGAGAGAGAGAGAGAGAGAGCACATGGCAGGGAGGGAGTGAAAGAGGCAGAAAAAGACAGACAGAGAGGCTGAGCAAACAGAGACAGAGATGAGAAAAGAAGCAAAGCAAAGAAAAACAGAAAGAAAGGGCAATATTTTTTTCAAACAAAGAACACTACTGCACATCACCAAAAAAGGACAAAAAAACACAGACAAAAAGTAAATAAGTCGGCACAGGGCAGCCCAGCACAGACATAGCAATAAAGTTCCTTGCTGTAATAAAAGACCTCTCTGCCCACACCACAGTGGCCATGTCGCCTGCCCAAGTCAACATGGAACCACACACACAAAAACTCTCTCTCTCTCTCTCTCTCTCTCTCTCTCTCTCTCTCTCTCTCTCTCTCTCTCTCTCTCTCTCCCTCTCTCTCTCTCTCCATTTCTTGGATGTGCCATCTCTCTCTCTCTCTCTCTCTCTCTCTCTCTCTCTCTCTCTCTCTCTCTCTCTCTCTCTCTCTCTCTTGCGTGTCACACAATGTGAAATGACAGAGAGGGAGACTGAGAAGACAATACAGATAAATGCCCTTAGAATTCACCATTAGTGTACAGCAACTGGTGTATCTGGGTCTGTAGATGCTCAAAACAGAAGCATGCAGTTTGTCTGCATGTTGATCCTTGAGCAAGAAAAATGAGAATGGAAAAACAAAGCTGTTCTAACATTCTTGAGAAAAAGAGAAAACGGAGGAACAAAAATGTCAATTAGCCACAGCCCATCTCCCTCATTTCCTGAAGCTGGCTGGTAAAACCACTGACCTACAAGGAATCAAATCAGCCCATAGCATATATGGCTACTGTAGGCTCTACTCTCTCCCGTGCACATGAGCAATTGGATTACTCGCTCTGCGGTAATTTTGTAAAGGATTCAACTAATGTTATTTTGACTGACTAATGGCCAGGATATCTTGTCCAATCAAATTTGAAAAATGCCTGTTTATGAGTTGGACTTAAAAATGGAGGCCCCACAGTATTGTGCTGTATGTTCTCATCAGGATGGTTAACATTTACAGTTGTGGGAGACCAATACTTTGGTGGCTAATGAAGGAGATTTCTATTTTATACAAAGCCATATTGAATATTTAGTGTGATATAGTATATTTAGGAAAGGAATGTCTCTATGATAAACATGTAATGATGAGTGGGAGGGAACAGTGGGCTGGCCTGGGGAAATGGGAGGTCTGTGTGAGGGACACCCCATTGGCTGAAGGGATGCTCCAATCTGTGGCCTGTCTGGCCGGAAGCCGGCCCCAAACCGGCTGAAGGAAGGTTATTTAAATGGAAACGCGGCCTGAGGAGGGTTGTCTGCAGAACAAGGAGGAGGGAGCAAAGCCGGCCGGTTTGTGGGGGTGGGATTGCGAGTAGCACTTCAGCCAAAGGGCCCCAGCGTGTACTTCAGTGTAACTGTTACAAGAGTCAAATAAACTTAAACTCTTCAACATAGATTTTGGTCTACAGTCTGATAATTTAGGAAATAGGAACAGTTTCTACTACACTAACTGACGGGATATCTTGTTCAAACAAATTTTAAAGATCGCCCGTTTAGGAGAGAAAACTCATTTGAGGCTTCATGGTACAGTATGTATGTGTTCAAGGAAGGTAAACTTTTAACAGCTGTGGGGAGTTGAATGCTATCTGCCAACTCGGATGCTGTGAGCTTAACTGCATTACTTCAATGATAAAAGACAAAGTTTCCAAGAAATGCCACATAGCACTTGAACATTATCGGAACAAATCGTGGAGCTAGACAAACAAAGTTAATCAAATAAAAATATGGCTGCTCATTGGCAAGCGGTGGAGAATACAGCTGGTTTCACGGCTGCACTGATAATATATGTGCATTTGTGTTTTGCCTGTGTGTGTGTGTGTGTGTGTGTGTGTGTGTGTGTGTGTGTGTGTGTGTGTGTGTGTGTGTGTGTGTGTGTGTGTGTGTGTGTGTGTGTGTGTGTGTGTGTGTGTGTGCGTATGTGTGAGAGAGAGAGAGAGAGAGAGAGAGAGAGAGAGAGAGAGAGAGAGAGAGAGAGAGAGAGAGAGAGAGAGAGAGAGAGAGAAAAAGAGTTTGTTTTTCTTTGATGCTGGTTTTGTTTCCCCAATTTATTTCCTTTTCTTGTCCTGAGCTCGCTGATTTAGGATTACCAAACCGCAGCAGCAATAGTTCTTGCCTTGTGGAGATGCACTAGAACATCCACAGTCACACAACCTGATAGTCTCTCTCTCTCTCTCTCTCTCTCTCTCTCTCTCTCTCTCTCTCTCTCTCTCTCTCTCTCTCTCTCTCTCTCTCTCTCTATGTCCTTCTCTGTCTCCCTCATTCTCTCCCTCATTCTCTCGCTCACCTGCATATCTTTGCATCACTTGACTCTTGAACCTTTTCCAAGGTTTCACCTTCCCTCCTCCTCCTCATGGTCCTTTTGTTTTCTCCTCCTCTCCCTCACCATTCCTCTGTTCTTCATCTCAGTGCCCCTCTACCCCATCCAGCCATAATCCTCATACTGCCACTTCTACCACCTCCACACACACACACACAAATGCACACCCACACGTACGCACGCACACGACCCACATACACAAGCACATGCACATGCACAATCACAACACACGCACACGCACACGCACAGGCACACACACATTCAATTAACGTCCTTTCTGAGCTCCCCTGGAGGATATGTCCTTGGCGAGGCGCATCAAAAGAAACATTCACCTTTGATTAAAGGACATACGCTTTGACAAAAAACAACAACATTAGCGATGCAGTGTGAGCTCACCTCTCTCTCTCTCTCTCTCTCTCTCTCTCTCTCTCTCTCTCTCTCTCTCTCTCTCTCTCCCTCTCTGCCTTGCTCTTCCAACCCCTCTCCCAGAGATGCAGCCTGTGCTTCTAGCTGTGTTGCCAGATCTCAGTGTGGCTGGCACCCGAGGTGAGATCCTTGACTTGGCAGTACCTGACACCGCGTCACTTTTTTTTGTCCACCCTTTCCACAATTCTGTTCATTTTAACGGGAGCATAGGTTTGTTGGCATCTTTTTAAAGTGTCTTGACATGCTCCAAAATATCATCACAAAAGTTATATTTGTGTTGTAGTAAGGTGCCTGCTGGTGTAGCATCACTTTTGAGATGATATTTGAAGTACATTAAGATGTTTTTGAAAAAAAAACAAAAAACATGAAAGAGCGGAATTGAAATAAAATACTACGTGGTCATACTGACAAGTCATGGATGGAGTGAAAAATAGAACGACATGTTGAAAGTGGCAGGAAGGAGATTCATCAGGCTTTGGGATTCAGGGCATTTTTTCTCTTTTCATCAGGCACGCTGCCTTGGAAACACGGTGACAAGAACTGACAGCAAACATGGAAGGGTACCAGCCCGGGTGATTCTTTTCTCTCCAGCCACCTCTATTTGCAGAGTGGACCAGAGGCAGCAAAGCAGACGAGACCAGCATCACGACGAGCTGCAAACAAAATTTGACTAATCTTTGTGGTAGAAACCCCCTTCGTTTCATAAGGCTGTGAGGATGATGTGAGGAAGGCTGTGAGGTGTCACATGTATCCAAAGGTTACTCAAGGACATGGAACATGCTTATGCTTGAACAGATCTTTACAATAAACTCCTTAAGATACGGCTCATGTTACATGTTTATCATAGCTATGAAAGCAATGACACATTTGTAATGAGTCAGTAAAGACTGTCTGAAAAGTGGATATTTCCACAGGCAGAATGGTGTGCTCTGCCTGATGAAGGTCTAAGGACCGAAAGCTTGCAAGTCAAGTAAAGCTTCTTTGCACAAAAATAGACCTGAAGTGTGCGGATTGTCTTCTTTTTATACTGAAATTTCTTCTGAATCCTGCACCTTCTAAACAGATGAACGGTGGCCTATCACAACTTAAGAATGGTGTGCATTAAAAGAAAATCCAGAACATTGATTTTATGACTTTAAAATGAACACTCTTTTTTCAAAACCAGTCCTATGCAATTGCATATATACTTCAATATACTTCACATTAAAGACACCTGGATGATTTCATAGAAGCAATAACAAAAAAACTGGTTTAGAGCGCAAAAACATTACAAATATTTTAAAAACATGTGCAGTAACTGGTGTCGTGTATCACCACACAGTAACCGTTGCAGTGCTCATTCAACACTTAGCATGTAAAATCAACACTATGTGTGTTAAAATTCAGCTCTCTGAGTGTTGAATTAGCACTGCAACATTTACTGTGCAGTTGTAAAGCGTTAAGTAGGAAACCACTCCAGGGAGCCCGGGCCTGTGGCTTTGCCGAGGCTGCAAAAACCTGCAGCGCAGTAGCTTGCATGGCAGACCCACTCTGCTCCCCCCAGCAATCAAGTTCAATCAATCCTCATTTCAGACTGCGTCTTTTGCAATGCAGAAAGTGTTAGTGAGTTCAAGGCTTGCGTGGTCCTGGGTTTTCTGACAATGAGGCAGAGTGGTGCCATTCTCATTATTTCTTATGCGCCAGAATTAATCCGCATCAGCCTTTCCAGCATGGGTGCTTTAACGCCTGATGGAAAGTCTCCTGCTATTCAATGAGGGATTTATTATTTTAATAAATAGGCAACAATAAGCCTCAATCACATCAATGTGGCTCAATAAGTCTCAAAATATGAGGGGAAAAAAAGAAGACAAACGGCTACCCTGAACAGCTCACTTTTTCCTGCATTTGTGTGTGCGAGGGTGTGTGTCTTTTTGTGTGTGTGTCTTTCTGTGTCTGTGTCTTTGTGTGTCTGTGAGTGTGTGCGTGCATACGTGCATGCATGCGTGCGTCTGTGTGTCTCCATACAATGAAAGAGATTGCACACTATATGTCAATTCATTTTACAGAAATGCTATTGCCGGTCTACCAATATAAATAAATTATTTGAGCCAATAGACACAAGATGAGAATGGAAAGTAGGAGAAAGAAAGGCTGGTGGAGAGACAGACCACAGTGAGGAAGAGGGAGGAAAAGAGAAAGAGAAAAATATTTGGGCCCATATAGAGAGGGCACTAATGGAGGTCTAGCTTTCAAACGCTAACGCAATAATAGCTTGTGTGTGTGTGTGTGTGTGTGTGTGTGTGTGTGTGTGTGTGTGTGTGTGTGTGTGTGTGTGTGTGTGTGTGTGTGTGTGTGTGTGTGTGTGTGTGTGTGTGTGTGTGTGTGTGTGTGTGTGTGTGCTCTGGAGTAAGCTTGCATTTAAATGAGTTTGAGTGTCCATATGCATGCTTTGTAGATGTCTATTTTGTGTTCAGTGTGTGTTTGTGCGCCTGTGCTTGTGTGTGCTTAGAAGGTGTGCTTGTGCCTTTCACGTCCACACTTCAACGTGCACGCCAGCCGTATACGCCATGTCATGATACCAAGTCGCACCTTGTGGAAACAGAAACCCACACAATTTCAAAAAAGAGCAGACAGACATTTCCGTCTAGCATTCTTGCTTGGACTCCATCATGCCCTAGAATAGCCAAAGTATGTGAGCACCAAAAAAAGTAACCAGAGCTGAAATAGATGCCTCTAAACCAAGAGAGGCAGAAAGAGCTGTGAGTGATGAGGCCACCGAGTTGACGTCACTAGTGCTGTTGTCACATCTAAAATAGAACAAACCGTGGACACAAGAATCAGTGACAAAGCTGACTGAGTTACAGCAAGCTGTGGGTGAGAGAGTAGGAAAACTTAACATTAAAAATGACTGAGAAAGTGCAAAAAGCCACTAATGACTTTTCTACAGTATGTAGATGGCTATCTGTTTAAGAGCTGGTTGTTAGTAACCAGCATTCTTGAAATAGCATAACACGGTGTGACCTTGAGAAAAACACCTACCTACCACTACACTACATTCATAGAACAACTTCCGTCCACAGTTGCTATTTTAGTGATAATTGTGACGATTGTATGATAGGCTACCACTGAAACCCCAATGGTTCAAACACAGCCAGGTCAATACAAAATCCAAAGCACACACCCACGCACCCACGCACACACACACACAATTCGCGCAAGCTGACAATCGTCTTGGATTGAAGCTTCACAGACAAACACAAAAATACACTGCCTTTGCGACTCATTTTCTCTCTGTTTTTTTTTCCCTTTAGGAGGATCGGGAGATGGCACAGCCGGTGTCAAAGATGATATCTCATGATGGAGCCTTGTTTCAAATGCATTAGACGGCTACTGAGCAAAGGCAAACAGACCAATTCAATTGTAGCCCCCAGCTCCCTGGTCAAATCTGTCAACCCACATGCTGCTGGAGCCTGGGTTCATGTGTACAGAAAACAAAGTTAACGAACAAAACACCACAGTTCATGGAACCCCTGGGAAGACACGGTCCCATGGTTACAGTAATCTCAATAAAACCAGACAAAATCCTGTCACATGTGCACATACATGAAAGATGACATGTTTGACAAGCAACACAAGGACAGTTATCCATCATTAAACAATGATACACCTGACTAAAAAATTGCAAACGTAAAATTCTGCTGTAATGGTTTCTGCTAGGGCAGTGGTTCTAAAACTTTTTGGAACAGACGCCCCCTGGACCTCATTGACCTCATTATATGCCTGCCAACGCCCCCCTTAGAATGAAATAGACTAATGTCCCCAATGACAACTAAGCACTGCCTTCTCTCAACTGTATCCTTCTCAATGTCCCCCTAGGGCCCCCCAACGCCCCCTGGGGGACTGTCAGCCCCCGTTGAGAAACACTATGCTAGAGACTGGTGGGTCATTTCACGTGAAATCAGACACTTTACAGACCACTTACTAATAATATGGTAATACCATAGTAGCATCACATGACAAAACAAAAACAAAACAAAAATGGTCAGTTTCCCCCAGTCCCCATGGTCCCCAGGTTTCAGAAAACTAAGGCAGATGTCCATTTATACACACCAAATGATGATACTTGAATGTTTCAACATTCCTTCCTCTGTGTACCTGTGCCATCTTCCTTTACCGTACTTTAAAGAGATAATCAATGGCTACACTCTCATTTTGTACTCTACCAGTGCATTTGAAGCAGCAGCTGTGTCTTTTGTAGATAATGTATAAGTACGTCCCATTGCAGTTACAGGTTCCACTACCAGAAGCACATCCTGATGATCCATGACAAGTCTATCTAGTCTGAAGGGAAAAGTGAAGGATGGAGATGGCCCATGAGGATGCAGGAAGTTCAGTTTCACCTCTCCAGTGCTCGGCATACATTCCTCAGCACATGCTAGCCACCAGTTGCCATCATATACAGCTACAACATACCCTTTGATGCTTGAAAATGTAACACATTCCTTTACTGAGCTCACTCTTTCAACTCTGCCTTCTCTGAATGCTGAAAATGGCCTAACTTCCACTGTGTCCATTGACAATGGGCAGAAGCTGTGTATTTTTTGAGTACCTGGAATAGTTCTTGCAGATTCAAACCTTTTCAACAGGTTCTCAGCGTCATGATGGTACATCTCTGTTGTGGCAAACTGGCAATGGATGTTCTTGACATTATCCTTGACAAATTCAAACAGTTGGTATGGCGTTACAATTTTAATTGTCAATAGGACGTTGCAGACTTGCTCGTGCAGCAAGCCATTTAACTGTCCCTCCAACGCCATCACATGGACCTTTGCCATGTGATGTGGCAAAATAGTGCCACTCTGCAGGTATCTGAAATCTGCCTCGTGGTGGCACAAATTTGTTGTGTTTTTAAGGTTCTTATATTGTGCAGCACAGTCATCAGAAAAAATATAGGATCTTCTTTGGACGTTCTGTCATTGATGAAGTGTCACTGAGGAACTGAATTAGGAGCTTCTGAAACAGATGTACAGCAATTGTATCATGAATGTTGCAGTCTGAAAATAACAACAAAACAGATTTTTTTTCCCCAGTTTTAACTGATCTTGGTAGTAGCAATACAAATGGATGGATTGTGGCCTGCACTGGTTGTTCCAGTGAAATGATTGAATAGCATCTTGAATTATAAAACTATAGTTTTAAAAACGTTCCTGGTTCAAGGGAGTCAGTCAAGGATAATGTCAAGAACATCCATTGCCAGTTTGCCACAACAGAGATGTACCATCATGAAGCTGAGAACCTGTTGAAAAGGTTTGAATCTGCAAGAACTATTCCAGGTACTCAAAAACTACACAGCTTCTGCCCATTGTCAATGGACACAGTGGAAGTTAGGCCATTTTCAGCATTCAGAGAAGGCAGAGTTGAAAGAGTGAGCTCAGTAAAGGAATGTGTTACATTTTCAAGCATCAAAGGGTATGTTGTAGCTGTATATGATGGCAACTGGTGGCTAGCATGTGCTGAGGAATGTATGCCGAGCACTGGAGAGGTGAAACTGAACTTCCTGCATCCTCATGGGCCATCTCCATCCTTCAGACCAGATAGACTTGTCATGGATCATCAGGATGTGCTTCTGGTAGTGGAACCTGTAACTGCAACGGGACGTACTTATACATTATCTACAAAAGACACAGCTGTTGCTTCAAATGCACTGGTAGAGTACAAAATGAGAGTGTAGCCATTGATTATCTCTTTAAAGTACGGTAAAGGGAAGATGGCACAGGTACACAGAGAAGGAATGTTGAAACATTCACATATCATCATTTGGTGTGTATAAATGGACATCTGCCTTAGTTTCTGAAACCTGGGACCATGGACACTGACCATTTTTGTTTTGTTTTTGTTTTGTCATGTGATGCTACTATGGTATTACCATATTATTAGTAAGTGGTGTGTATGACGCCATATTTGTGAGTCAAATTCTCTCTGAAATGAATAACAAACCGAACACCAGCATTTTAGGTGCTGCTCATGACATTGCCGGCTACGTTTGGACAAGGAACTGGCCATTTTAAAATATGAGTTTTTTAGATATTCAATTTTTAATTTTTCAATTTATCATAATTCATATTCTGAGAGTAGTTGTATTCCAAGGTGATTGTGTAATATGTAGAGCCAGAAAAGAGCTTTCAAACAACACCACTGGCATCTTTTTGTGACTAACACTGACTGATATATTCAAGGCTGAATGTATAGTGTCCTACCCTCACATGTAAACCTTTCCTAGTCTGTTTCTCCCTTAATATTAGTGTCAGATTCAAACCAATGCAGTTCTGGGGTGCTACCTTGCTACTGAAAAGGCACACCAAGTATGATTGAAATCCGGGTCGGTCGGGTCCCAAAGTGTCTGATTTCACGTGAAATGACCCTGGTAGAGGCAGGGGGTAGAGGATGTAGTATTCCATACAGTGTAAAGGGGGGTGGGGGTGGGGAGGTTGCTGCACTACAGTTAAAAACAAAAGGCCTGCTGGGTAATGGGGCACAATTGCATTAATTCTGAAGCGGAACATGGGGAGCCGCATGTTTAAAAGGAAATTAGATCAAGCCTGAGAGAGCTGTGTGTCTATCTATCTATGCATCCTGTGACCTTTAGAGTACATCAACGGATGACATTTGCCCCCGCCCAACCAAACCGGTATGTCCATTTATGTTCAAAATTACATTTTCATTGTGTCTAGTTAATGACAGTAAAACTGCCTAAAGGTGAAGGAAAACTTAGAAGACATTAACCCAGTTCTGATTGGCCTGATGCTACCTTAAAGCCAAAATAAAAACAGATGTAGACTTGAAAAGTCACAGTGCCAGCATAGAGCCATGGAGAGTTACCCTCTGACTTATAAGATTGCGTCAGTCATGATGTTCTTGCAGCTGATCATGAGTCTCCTGGAATTCCCTAACAGAAGACCACTTGTGCTCTGCCCCTCTGCCCTCATGTTACTATGGCCGACCGAGACTACGAGTCAGTCCCAAGTCAATCCCAGTCTCAAGTCTTTGGCATCTTTTTTGATGACACAGAGAGCTGTTATGGCATATTTAATGTTGCTTATTGTTGAGGGGTTAGGTTTGGCATGGGTAGACTTTCCACTGCCTCATTTACTGTGGAGAATCAGGGAGAGAAAATGTGTGAAGGAGAGAGAGAGAGAGAGAGAGAGAGAGAGAGAGAGAGAGAGAGAGAGAGAGAGAGAGAGAAATTATAGATTTAAGTGAAAAGTAAGTGAAAAGTAAGTGCTCTACACTTACTTTTCACTTAGTTTTCACTTAAATCTATCATTTGTTTTCACTTACTTTTCACTTAAATCTATCATTTGTGTACAATATGTGTGGTGTAACCCCACTGGTGTTGGTGGAGATGATGAGGCCAATAGCTTGTCCCCGGAGCAGATGTGTTTACCCAACTATAGTTTGGATTTCATGAACATACAACTCAGGCCTGCACACTCAGTCAACATAACAATTACAGACAACATAACCACAGCCCAAGTCTGACACCTCAGCAGTGAAACTGCAGTGCATAGACAATGATGTTACAATTAGGCCTTCCTTAACTCTCATCATAACGTTAGTCCAAGTGACAAGTGAAACTATAGTCAGTGGAATAGCCAGAAATATTCCGAAATGTAAACAGTGTCGATTCTTGATTGCAATCGGCACCTACTAACATGCTGGATGTATTTCATATAACACACATAGCAACTGACTATAACTCATCAGCTAACTACTGTAAGATCATACCACAGCAGATTTCAACCCTATGTGGAGAGAGAGGATAGGTCTACAAAGTACAGAACACTGATGATGTGTTCAGAAAAAAACTATGAGGTTAAAGGTTTAAAACAAAGGTGGGTCTGTAGTTACTAAGCTTGATGTGTATATATTACCCACTTTCATCATTCCATGTGACAGAAAATAACGTATCTATATTGATCCTTTTATTGCCTTTACCAACCTTTCGAACATACAGTATGCTCTTGTGCAATAAATCAATAATTACCTTGTTATTCCATAAAACTGCAAACTCAGCTCTATACAGCAATGCATAACATTCAAAAGACTAACGGGTGAGCAGGGATTCTGTGTCATTTCCTGAGGAACACGTTGCATTTCTCTGATATTGACTAAAGGAAAACCCTAACTAAACACTGACACCCGATGGCGGCAGAAAAAAAGGGTACAGTAACAAATCTCTGCCATCTGTGACATGATGGAGAGATGTAGAAACTAGAATTACTATTATTATCATTTTGACAGAATATGCTGTGGGAAAAGTTGTTGAACATTTCGAGAAGCAATAGCTATTACACTTTAATGAACGCTGCATGTTTTGCACACTTCAATTACAATGTGGCCCCCACCATGCATCATCAATTAACCTCAGAAAGTCTAAGTAGGCTACAGTAGGCTATTAATTAGCACTGGATAATGATAAGGTTAATTGGCAAGCTTTGGGTCACCATATGGCTTTTTTGTTGGTGTGCTTATTATAACAGCCTACCTGGGTGGTCTTGGATGTCTGAGGGGCAAGTCTACACTCTTTTACAAGGACCAATATTTCTAACCAAGAACCATGTCAGCTATAAAAAGCAAATCGAGAAACATTATTTCAATCACTGGACACAATAATGGCAGCAAGTGCTGAAGAAGAAGAAGAAGAAGAAGAAGAAGAAGAAGAAGAAGAAGAAGAAGAAGAAGAAGAAGAAGAAGAAATTACAACGCTGACTATCATTAGCCTATAGCCTATTTATTGTTGTTTTCATCAGTTTCTTTATTCATAATGGTGGAGGTGACTGATGCTTATCATTACCATAATTACAACCATGCCATGATTCCTTTATTTGGGCAGTCTGCGTATTGACACAAAAGATGTAAACAGATTTTGAAAGAAGGCTATTTCAGTTAGGCTATATCTTAAATCCTTGGACTCATTTCAGTTTCCGCGCCATGTCACATGTCATTGCTTAAAGGCAACTTTTGAAAACAGTAAATAGATGCAGCTGATGAGATCTGTACTAGGCAGCGCGACGGTCTCACAAACTCCCCGGCTTCAACTTACAATCAAATAACCACGAGATAACGTAGAACGACAACCCCTAACCTTAAAACTGCCAACTTAAAAACGTCGACTTAATGTCTACTTCTTCGCATACATAGCCAAGTCTACTGTGATATCGCCTCCTTTTAAGGAGATTCGCTCCGGTCTCTCACCCGTCATTTGGACCGGAGTGTTGTGGAAAACAAAGACTCGCTCAGCAACCCCGAGAAAGTAGCGAGACACAACCACAAACTAAAACGTTATTCTAAATGCACATCGTCCCAATCACAACAACCACATAGGCTACTGACACATGCAACTGGTAGGTACCAAAACTGAACAACTTTCCAAGTGGGTTACGGAGGGGCTACAGACTGCCCTTTCTCTTTCTTTTCTTTTTTACCCTTCTTGACGTTACCTTGATTCCGAATGTCTCCACATGCGCTCTGAAGGATGGCGTTTAGAAGTAACAGCGACAACATCATTAGCGTATGTCTGCATTGTATCCATGAAAATATTCCATATTTCTGTCGGTGTTTGCTGTACATCCCTGTCGCGGTCGGAACCGTAGTCCGTTCTCCCTGGCTCTCGATGGCTCACTTGCGCGGATCACCCCTCCCGCCTCCTCTTCTCTGGCTCGCGAGCGGCGTGCGTGAAAACAAGAAATGGATCTGATTGCTTGGTGAGCGTGCGCTCTGTTCGCCTTCGCCGGTTGAATGAAGCTGTGAGTCAAGCGACTGTTCAGCCTCCTGACAAAGGAAGGATTAACTGGCACTCGCCAAGAAGACCTCACTTCATACTTGTTTGGATTAATCGTGTGTGCGCACGCCTTCATGCATATGCAACGGGGGTGATAAATGGCCAAGACGCAAAATCCGCTCTAATAAACAAGCAACCACTGATTAATGATTGTATCTCACATGATCGATGCAGTTTTGTAGCAGGGTGAATATTGTATCATAATAAATGTGTAATTATCAAACATTCCCATACAATCCATCAAACAAGCCTAGGGGTTTTCAAACAATGGGGGAGGACCTGTCTATGTGTAGCCTACCTCAAAGATTGGGACGCATTGATTCATCATCTGTCAAACAACACACTGTGCGTGTGTGTGTGCGACTGTGTTCTTACCTATTCCATTGCATTATAATCAGCAACGGTGAAAATATTCTCAGAAACATTTGTCTACATTCCATATGAGAAAACATTTCAGGATGCAATGAATACCGGTAGAGCTTAATAATATATATATATATTTAAATCAACGGCCTTGAGCCATGAGAAATGAGGTTCAAGAGCTCTTACAAGCTTTTCTATTTATATCCATATTTAGACCAATTCATTAGATGTAGCTATCCTTGCTGCCACATATAGTTGCTGATATTTGCTTTTGTGTGTCTTTGAATACAGTAGCCTATGTGTGTTTCCAATCAGACTCCCTTGAACCTTCATATCCAATAATTCCAGCCGGTCTTGCTTTTTCTTTTTCGCCATCTTCACTTGTGAGGAAGACAAATTGAATGGAAATGCAAGTGCTCTCAGCTTTCAGTTCACCATCCCCATATCTCTCAAAGCACAGACCAAAAATTATTCCACGCCCCACCAAAAATCCTTTCCTTTCCCTCCAGCACGTTCAACCCATGTGCCACCAGTGGCTAAAGCCCCATTACAGGATGTTTTTGCCAGCCTTGGGGATCGTCTTACCACGCCAGGAAGGCAGCCAAAATGGCTCTTCTTCTATTTCAACTCCCAAGTGATTTACATTTTCTATGTGACTGAGTGTCACTCTGCCGCCTCAGATGTTCTGAGCTGTTGTGTGGATTTGCTGTGTGGCACGAGGGAGAGGGATAAGGCATACTTAACTTCTCCCGTCATTGGGAAAAATATGTTCTTTTCTTTCTGCACGTTTCAGGAGTCTTTTACCCTGCTTAAGGACTATGGACACCACTGTGTGTTTTTTTTTCAACAGACTTTGTCCTTTCTCCAATACTTCTCTCGCGGTAAACCGACAGTGGGGAAAGTGTGGAAAAAATGTAACTGAAGCAGTGGCTTGTCACACTTCTCAGCAAAAAACAAATCCCCAAAACTGAGAACTGGCCAAGGGACATCACCAATCACTAACTGACAAGCCAACATAGAGGAACACGAAGATAGAAAGCTAACAGCAGTTCCAAGTATACAGAGTTCTCTGTCCAAAAACAGTTGATCAGGAGTTGGAGGAAGACTTAATGGCGGAAAAAAGCAAACTCCATCAATCGAGAATGTCAGAGGAGATCATTGAAAAAATCTGAGGATGAGAGGTCAAATGTACAGAACTGAAGTCCTCACCTTATCTACCGTATGTGCAGGGGGATATCTTTGCTTCGTGTACTCTCACATGAAATCAAAATGGCTCATTTGAAGGACACACACAACTGTTTATTTCACACTACAATGCATTCGTTGCGGAGTCAACTTTACTCTGCTGTAGGGACATAAGGTTGAATGGTTTAGCTTTTTCCACTGATGGCTCGAGTCACAGCAGGCCAGGGTGTGTTGAGTGTTGTCCATGCCAAGAGCCATCACAGCACGGTCACTGTTGACACTCGGTTGACCGGTGCCAAAATCTGCACAATCCACACATTTCAAAATGGGGTGTGGGTTTTTGTGTGTGTGCGTATGTGTGCGTGCGTGCGTGCGTGCGTGCGTGCGTGCGTGCGTGCGTGCGTGCGTGCGTGCGTGCGTGCGTGTGTGTGTGTGACTCACAAGCCCAATCTTTGTGGCTTGGAACAGTTTCATCAAAAGCATCATCACTGTCATTCTGTGCTCCACCCAGGATACATTACATTTCATATTCTCCCCACTGACTAGGATTTTGGACAGACCAATATTTTGTTTAGAGGATTGCCGACATATACCACCACAACATTTGACCAAATATACACAAAAAATCACACCTTATTGATATCATTGGGACATCAAGGTCCTCCCTGTTATGAATGTAGCATGCACCCACCAATGACGACACGGGCATGGTGCAGCCCAAGACTTCTATCTGCTGTATTGGCCTACAGTACAGTATGTCACAGGAGTGAGTACACCGACCCCTCACATTTTTACAGATTTGTAAGTACATCTTTTCATAGGACAACATTAAAGAAATTTCACTTCGACACAATGATTAGTGACCTGTTAGCAACATATAACCACTTACATTTCTTGTTCACTCACAAAAAAAATAAAAATACAGCCATTAACATTTTACAACATGTAACAAAGGTGAGTATACCTCAGATTAAAATCCTGTAGAGTGTCTGAGAAGGGGCCGTGTTTGCCCGAAATGTCTCGAAATGAAAAGGGATTAAAAGGGAGGTCACTGGCGTGCGTTTCAATCGGTGTGCGTTTTGAGTCTGCACCTGGCTAAAATAGATGGGTGTGAGATTTGAATTAAATTGAGAGTATCATGTTCTGCTTCAGTAGTTATGTTGACATGCATGTTTCTTAAGGTGTAATTCAAATTTCCAAAGTTGACGGCACTCATGCATCCCCAAACCATGTCAGTCCCACTATCATGCTTGACTAGCCAGATGATACACCTTTTTTGTAAAACTTGTTTACCACCACACATGCTTAACACCATCTAAAGCAAATTTGTTTATCTTGGTCTCATCAGACCACACAACATGGTTCCAGTGATCCATATCCTTGGTCTGTTCATCTCTCTTAACACCACATGACCGTCTGCCCGATGGTCATTAACCCACGCCTTGTAAATTATGTTAACCACTTATTTTGGGGATTATTCGCTGGCTGTTGTGCGATTGTCTACAAGTATCACATTTGTTATTAAATGCTGGGATGCTTCGTGTTGCGGAATTTCAGTAATGCCAAGCTTTACGAGGCACAATGTCTTTGTACTCCCAGTAGCAAGAGTGGATGTATATAATGTTGCACATAGAAAACATTTCACTCTGATATTTTGTTCAAAAGATTGCTCTGCTCTTTTCTGAATCTGATGGTGTGCTGATGATAGCCACAGGCATTATTTTAGCAACTGCATTCTCCAACGTTTGCAAACTAACTTGTGCTTACAAAAGGTTCATCACAAATTTTGCATTGTTTATCGCAAAGCATTTCATGCAGAGAATTTGTGAGTGATGGCACAAGCCGCCACATCAACATTTGGGTCGCATAGTTCCACTGACCTACATATCAGTGGAACAATACGACCCAAATGTTGAACTGGCAATATCAAAGAGCCATGAACACACCAGAACAAGAGAGAGGGAGGAGAGATAGACGCGAGAGAGATAGATGAAAGGATGGTGCAAAGCCACAGGTCACCTGTGGTAGGTCAGTGGTCTGTTCTATTTTCGCGGCACCTGTGGCTTCGCTTCACCAATTGCACCCAAACAAATGGTCTGCTTCCGTTTCCTGGATTATTTTTCGAAAATAGGGCTAACATGGCAGTTCCCCAGAGCTCACGTCATGTTGCTCTCAAATAGCCTTGCATAACGTGTCACTTTCAAACAATGGGTATTGCAATTCAAACAAAATTGCCAACCACAAGATATTGCATACATGGGCTGTCATGGGTAAATGGCTAGGGCGTCAGACTTGTAGCCCAAAGGTTACTGGTTAAACTCCCGACCCGCCAGGTTGGTGGGGGGAGTAATTAACCAGTGCTCTTCCCCATCCTTCTCCATGATTGAGGTACACTGAGCATGGTACCGTCCCACCACATTGCTCCCTTGGGGCACCATTGGGAGCTGCCTCATTGCACAGGTTAGGCATAAATGCAATTTTATTGTGTGCTGTGTGGAGTGCTGTATCACAATGACAATAGGAGTTGGAGTTTCCCAGTTGGGCTTTCATTTCAAAATGACTGTGAGAACCTAGAGATAAAATGAAGTTGACGTCATATAGGCCTACACATAAAGATAATGTAGGGAGGGTGAATCATCAGTTTTGACAATCGTTGCGTGACAAACTGTCATGAGAGCATTGTCATAAACACCTCTGCATTGCCTCAATAAAAACAAATGATCACAAAAGTGGTGCACATTTTTCGAGGACGTTCCTCGCAACAGCCGCCCTTCCATTGCCAAAGTCAGAAAGACCAAATAAATACACACGTGTAGATCTATATAGATCTGTGCAGATCTACAGATCTATATTGCTGAACAACTATTTCGGGTAACGTTGAGCTATTCTCTTCATAGGACACTTGTCTCGAATGGCATAGTGTGGTTGTATGTGTTTTCCACTTGAATAGGGCACCTTACTTTTTTGATGTGGGTTTTCGACAGGATTACACCTTTTCTCTTACTGGTATTGGCTGTAAATGTTAAACTGGTGCCTCCGGTACACACCAGTCTACTTTTAAGATAGTCAGACAAGTGGTTTCCTCTATCACATGCAAGGATTTTTTAAAAGATATATTTTGGTCTTTTTAGACTGTATTATGGATAGGACAGTATGAGAACCAGATAGCAAGCGAATGGGGAGAGAGACGGGGATGGGTCGGCAAAGGACTCGGGCCGGGAATCGAACCGGGGTCAGCCACATGGCAGGCAAGTGCCCTACCGGACGGCTACACCAGTGCCGAGGATTTTTAACAAAACCACACTTTCGCGGACCTAAATGACACAGCTCCAGATGAATGTTCAAGGACCATGTGCACATTCATCTGGCGAGAGTCAGGTTACACAAAATAGGCCTAAAGTAAGAACACATGATGACTTCACATTAACATCAAAGGAGCCGTTGACTGTTACTGACTGATGTGGAAACTTCAGGTAGCTGACTTAACATCATGATGAATTAAAAACGTACTATACTAGAAAGTTAAGTCATTCTCAGTGTTGGACTGAACAAGTTATTCGCCAAATCTGGAGCGCAAGCACAAAAATACACTGTTAGATCCATGGTCTGTCTCTTCCTCCTTCTGTTTAGGCTATTTGTTTGTTTATTTATGTTAGATTGTTCTATTGTCCTGTTTTTTTGGAAGACAGTTCATCTGGATCTCAGCTATCTTGGACGCCAGTCTGCAGCAGTGGCTCGTTGCTGCCAGCATCAATCAGAGGTGATCAATGCAATCAATGCAATCGACATTTAGTCATTTCTAATTTCCAACCATTTTCATTTTTTTTTTATATATCTTGGTCTGTCTTGACGTGGTTCCTTTCAGTGCATCATCATGGTTCACCTAGAGAGAGAGAGAGAGAGAGAGAGAGAGAGAGAGAGAGAGAGAGAGAGAGAGAGAGAGAGAGAGAGAGAGAGAGAGAGAGAGAGCAGGTCAAACAGAACAAAGGGGCTGCCATGCACTGCTTTGGGGTAGGAGAGGCAGAGGGCTCGCCTCTAGTCCTCCACATGGCCACTGCTGAAGCATTTTGGCAGATGGGCTGTGCTTGTTGTTTGTCTGGTGTTTGTGTGTGTGTGTGAGCATGTGTGTATGCGTCAGTCGGTTCCTGCATACGTGTCTCCTCTCTCGCACGCTCTTTGTGTGTGTGCGTGTGCGTGTGCGTGTGCGTGTGCGTGTGTGTGTGTGTGTGTGTGTGTGTGTGTGTGTGTGTGTGTGTGTGTGTGTGTGTGAGAGAGTGGGTGGTTGTGCTGCTGGGAAGGCTTTGTTGTCACACTGAGTGACAAGTCCTGAGCGAAACGCTAAAATGCCACAATATGGCCATGCGACAGCTTGGATGAGTTGTACCGTCTGTAACAACACATTTATAAATGGTTTATAAACAAAACTATTCATTGAATTCCTCATTGACGTCATCTATCACATATTATGCTGTATTCCACATTCTGGCTCATTTCTATACATTTACAAAGAAATAAAGTAAAGAAGCAGCAGGCTGTCATGATCCCCTCTATCCCCTGAGGCAGTCACACACTACCACACAAGCGACAGTCACTGAAAAAAGACAAAAGATGGATGCTCATCTTTTTTTCAGAGAGAGAGAGAGAGAGAGAGAGAGAGAGAGAGAGAGAGAGAGAGAGAGAGAGAGAGAGAGAGAGAGAGAGAGAGAGAGAGAGAGAGGAGAGAGAGAGAGAAGAGAGAGAGAGAGAGAGAGAGAGAGAGAGAGAGAGAGAGAGAGAGAGAGAAAGAGAGATAGACATAGAGTCCACACAGGAATGCAACAAGGTTTTTTTTGTACGGGATAAAAACAATGCACCCACACTGGGAATGAATCACTAAACTATAGACATAGATAGAGAGAGACAGAAAGGAAAAGGGGAAAGACTTGCAAAGGAGAGGAAGAGAGGAGTGAGAGATCGTGTCAGAGGATGAAACAAGTGGAGGATATGGTTGGTAATGAAGTGTGGAGGCGGTAAAGAGAGGCTGATGGAGTCTGTAGCACAAAAGGAGAGGAGAGGAGAGGAGAGGAGAGAAGAGGAGAGGAGAGGAGAGGAGAGGAAAGAAGAGGAGAGGAAAAAAGAGGAGAGAGCCCTAGGGGCAGAGCCCCACCATCATAGACAACAATGCTCCCTTTAAACTGGCTTGCCTGACGCAAGATAAAGTGCCACAACAGAAGGGGCTTTTTCGCCGGGGTCTTCAAGCTGTTTTTATGGAGATACACAACAAAAGCCATTGCCTCTGGGGACGTGGCACACCTACAGAGTAAGAGTTTGGCCACTTGGGGGGAAGAAGAGAAGGCTAAGAGAGAGAGAGAGAGAGAGAGAGAGAGAGAGAGAGAGACAGACAGACAGAGACAGAGACAGAGAGAGAGACAGAGAGAGGCAGAGTGACAGAATGACAGAGAAGGAGAGATTTATACGAGACTGTTTATTCCACATAACAATGTCCATAATCCACAAAAAAATATTCATTTACAATGACCAGTGACCGGGTCAGGGGGCGATGAGAATTTATGCCTCCATTTTGCATGCATATTCTTCCTATTAAGCTTCACCATGTCTCTCTGACTGGCCACCATGTCCCTCAGCAACAGATTGGATAGTCGAATGGAAGAAAGGCCACTGCTGGCAAGCCACTTTCCCATCCCAAATCCATACCAGACTTATTGAGCTGATATGAATTGTCTGGCAAAAGACAGCAATGATAATACTGTAGTCATGCTGAGAACAAGCCTGCATTTCGGGTCTATTTAATCCCTGCTAACGTTCTTAATGGTGTTTGTACCCATGTTGGGAGAAGGGGGAAAACAGAGCAGAGCTTGTTGATTCAAGTAGCATATGGTCATGCCATTGGGGATGTTGTTGCCATGGCTATGACTGTGTGTGTGTGTGTGTGTGTGTGTGTGTGTGTGTGTGTGTGTGTGTGTGTGTGTGTGTGTGTGTGTGTGTGTGTGTGTGTGTGTGTGTGTGTGTGTGTGTGTGTGTGTGTGTGTGTGTGTGGTGTGTGTGTGTGCGCGTGTGTGTGTGTGTGTGTGTGTGCGGGTGTGTGTGTGTGGGGGGGCGTGTGTGTGTTTTGGTGGGGGTAGGGAGAGTGTAGTCTGTATACACACATATAGGATGTTGTTGCCATGGCTATGACCGCGTGTGTCTGTGTGTGTGTGCGTGTGTGTGTCTGTGTGTGTGTGTGTGTGTCTGTGTGTGTGTGCGTGTGTGTGTCTGTGTGTGTGTGTAGGAAGTGAAGCCTTTACATATAAAAACAACCTCGTTCATCATTTCCTTCCTCCTCCGAAGCGCTTGCTAATAACAGAACGCCGCTGCAAGAGACCCCGAAGCCTCAGAAGGAAGTGAGACAAGTGTGTGCACCCCACCAACCACCCCCACGCACGTATCGCACCCCTCACCGCACACTTGCACACCACACGCGGTCTTGCATACACCACACCACTGCACTCACCACACACCACCTCTCCACATCCTCAGTTGTCTGTGCAAACGGGAGACCCTAAGTGATGGGTTCAGTGCGATTATAAAAAAAATGGCTTCTGCTGAAGAAAGAATGGGATGTGTGTGTGTGTGTGTGTGTGTGTGTGTGTGTGTGTGTGTGTGTGTGTGTGTGTGTGTGTGTGTGTGTGTGTGTGTGTGTGTGTGTGTGTGTGTGTGTGTGTGTGTGTGTGTGTGTGCCCCTACACCCTTTAGCAGGCCATGAAAGAAATCGAGCCTCACTGTTTGTGTCCCAAAAAAATGACAGAAAAAAGAAAAGGACGAGGAGAGGAGAGGAGGGAAGAGGATAACTTAATTAACTGCTGTGAGAGGATGATAACGAGGTTGTATTCAGCCTCTCGAGTAATTGTGTTTCACACCATCCTCTTGGAGAGGGGTCATTGGTTGTCAGGGGACCGCACGCAAAGCACAGATAAGACACCTCATTACATATTCCTACGATAAGGAGTGCTACTTGGAGAAAAACTGTCAAAAAAGGTATGTGTGGGCTGGTTGGTGGGAAATGCAGTGTGTGTAGTATTTTACTCCATTGTACTGTTATGGGAGGGTTCACAATATTGCCTCCACATACAGAAATCGGTTGTTGAATAAGTAATATTTATGAACAGGGTTTGCTTTCAGTTGGAAAGTAAACTTTTCAATAGGCCTACATTTCCCCACAGACATACTATACTATGATATATAGAGCCTCTGATGAACATCTTTGTTAGTTTGCAGAACTAGTTAGTTTCCCATAACTGATTTCTCATTATTGGCTTCCATAAGGAGAAGAAACCACATTCAGGAAGGAACCTAAACAATTCAACAGAGAACAACATATGTATGCAATGAACATCACCTCCAAGCCTTCAAATTATCACCATATTTGTCCAGTAGGCCAATACTATTGGAAACCAAAGGACGAGACATATCCTGGTCCTGCTTTGTAGGCCTACATTTCATTTGGAGATAATGAGATTTAAAAAAAAAAGGAGAGACCACCCCTGTAGAAATGTCCGAATCGATCACAACCATGGTGATTGTCAAGTCAAGTCAAGTTTAGTTTATTGTCAATTTATTTACATGCACTGGTCATGCAAAGAATTGAAATTACGTTTCTTACTTTCCCATGCAGACATAGACATAGACTTTAGGTGTGGACATAGACAGTTGGACATAGACAGTACACATATATTACACTAGAGTACCTATACAACACCTTACAGATAAAGTGCAGACTGGGCAACAGCAGACATACATAGAACATGTATTAGATTGTAGATTGTGAATGGGTATTGCTAGTGACCTGTCCAATGTATTAGTATGAAATAAAACGACATCATGCTCATCTTGTTTGGTCAGCCTGGTTTAATATCCCGTGTACACATAGGCATGACCTAACTGAGTGTCGCTAGATGAATGGGTTTCGCCTTGCTTCACAAGGCTGAATGGAAATAGCCTACATGGTCTGGTGAGACTGAGCCATGCTAAGGCATGACCGTGGCATAAAAAAATAGTTCAGAGTGTTGGGGAGACATTTATTTTCAACCAATAGAATTGAGCCAGGCCTATAACATCTGAGTCAGTATAGTATAGGGCTACCCATCGAGAGCTTAGGCCTATAGTGTCATTATCCCCCCCCCCAACTTTCCCTATAATCAATAAATTGTGACTAGGCTTATCATATATCTATTGGCTCAATATTCAGCGCGATTTCCTAACAAAACCACATCAATCATGTCAGAAACCAATCAATCCCTTATCACTGGTTGGTTGCTTGTGTGTTTGAACGGAATTTGTGTTTTGGACAATGGGCATTCATCACTCCCGTTCCATAGGCATGACGGCGTAGCCTACACACGATTAATTCAAACAACAAGTAATAAAACGGGGTCTTCTTGGCGAGTTCCAGTTAATCCTTCCTTTGTCAGGGCCAGAACAGATAGCTTCATTCAACCGAGCGTGCCCATGGACTGCATTCTCACCAGAACTCAGATCCATTCCTTGGTTTCCCGCTCACCAAGAAAAGAAGAGGAGATGGGAGGGGTGAGCTGCGCAAGTGAGCCAGCGAGATCCAGGGAGAACGGACCACGGTTCCGACAGCGGCAGGGATGTACAGAAAACACAGACAGAAAGATGGGCCATTTTTATTGATAAACTGCAGACACACGGTAAAGAATTTACTATTTTTGAGCGACGCCCTTCTGCGCGCAAAGCGGAGATATTCGGAATCAAGGTAACGTCCAAAAACAGAAGTCATAGAATGAGACACGATATAGCCCTTGTAACCCACCTGGAAAGTTGTCCAGTTTATTTAGTGATTTTACATATCTGTTGCTTGCACATGTATCAGTATGTGGTTGCCATTATTGAAACGTGTATTTAGAAAATAACCGTGCCTGTTTCGCCCCGCGGCACTCCGGTCCAAATGACGGTTGAGAGACGGGGCGCATCCCCTAAAAAGGAGGCGGCAGGCTACCAAAGGAGACAGGCTGTGTAGGAGAACGTAAGTACATAAGTGGCCCGTTATGTCAAAGCAATTGGGTGAACAGTGCATTTTCGTTATTCGTAATCCCCTGGTCGTTGTGTGTTAATGCGCGTGTTGTCTGCGGTTTATGAGATCGTTGCGTTTCCGACCAGAGACCCTCTCAGCTGCATACACTGTTCTGAAAAGTGTCGGTTATGCGACATGGCGTGGTAAATGCAATGAGCTTCCTACACGTACGATCTAGGCTACGTTTAAATATGACTGAAATGGCATCCCCCAAAAAACAAGAAATGTATTTTGTGTGAATGCTTAAGAAGGTTGACAAATTGATTAGGCTCATGCGGATCTACCAGGCCAGCAGAGGAGTTATCAGTGTCCAGTGGTGGTGACTAATGTTTCGCGCTGGGAGGGATGTGGCCAGAAATAGTAATATTGGTCTCTGAGAGTAGGCTATAGACGTGCCCCTCTGTAGACTTGTCCTTCAGCCATTTAAGACCACCCAGGTAGGCTGTTATTATAAGCACACCAACAAAACCATGTGGTGACCCAAAGATTGGCAATTACCATTTCCATTATCCAGAGCTAATGACTTACTGTAATAGCCAATTGGACCTAGACTTATGAGGTTGATGAATTAGTAGGGGTCATTTTCTAGCTAAGTTGAGATAGGCCCTATGTGAAATATTCTACTTGCCGTTTCTTCTTCAACACCCTACTCCTATATTGCATCATAAGGCTCGGGACATGCTTGCTGCAGGGGAGGGGGGGGGGTGATCTTCCAAACTTCCACGTTGAGATTTTGTGAGCACGCCTGCATGCAAGATGGAAATTGCACTCTTTATGCCTACTGATTGCAACCAAGAATGTGCTGTTTACATTTTTGAATGTGTACACACAGCTGTATCACAAATATTTGGACTAAAACTTCACTTGCCTCTTGGACTTAAGATTCCTTGAGCGTTAAGATATGACAAACATCACACCATCCAACATGCACTGTAGTTTCACTGCTGAGTTGACTGACTTGGGCTGTGGTTATCTTGGCTATAATTGTTATGTTGGCCAAGTGTGTATGTCTTGTTCATGGAATCAAACATATTGTGGAATCAACAGTTGGCCATGTCACCCCAACTCCTACCCCCAACACACACAGACCCATGCATTCTGTTCTTTTTCAACCAGGGCTGCCGCTACACATAAGCAGAGTACGCAGAGTACTTAGGGCAGCAAACATTGCTTGGGGCACCACTACTTTGCTTAAATTGAGATTGACTAAAAATACCATGAAATATTGAATTATATTACAAAACATATATTTATTAGTTAGCAGATTATTATTATTATTATCAAATTATGAGTGTGTGTGTGTGTGTGTGTGGGGGGGTGTCCTCCTGTCCAGTTATATTTAGCCTTAGGGCCTCCAAAACCTTAGCAGCAGCCCTGATATCACTCTTCCCTCATCTTTTATCAATCACCCCTTTTATCAGTGGGTGGCTCCTCTCTCAACCAGGCGGTGGAAGGTACACTTATGCCACCAAACCAAACCTATCAATGAGTAGATGGAAGCATCATACAGTCCAAAGAAGAAGCCAAAGACTTGAGACTGTTTGGCCTAAACCAAACCCTAAGGCGGCCATAGTAACATGAGGGCATGGGGGCAGAGCACAAGTGGTCTTCTGTTAGGGAATTCCAGAAGACTCATGATCAGCTGCATGAACATCATGACTGACGCAACCTTATAAGTCAGAGGATAACTCTCCATGGCTCTACGCTGGTGCCATGTAGGCCTACTATATTTTTAAAACGTGTTAAAGGGCTCTTTTCCAAATCGCTATAAAGTCACATAAGTGTTTTATTTGATATTAAGGCATAGCATTTTAGCAACAGGGGTTAATGTCATCTGATGTTTTCTTACCAAAATTAACACATTGTGTGTGTGTGTGTGTGTGTGTGTGTGTGTGTGTGTGTGTGTGTGTGTGTGTGTGTGTGTGTGTGTGTGTGTGTGTGTGTGTGTGTGTGTGTGTGTGTGTGTGTGTGTGTTTGTTTTGTTTTTTGGAAAATGGATATGTACCGTTTTGGAAAGGAGTGCTTCAGTTTTACTTTTACAATGGAAAAAGGCTACTGCGTTAAGATGGGGCAAATGTCATCTAGTGATATGAACTCTAAAGGTCACAGGATGGACAGATAGGACACAAAGTTCTCTCTCAGGCTTGATCTAATTTCGTTAAACATGCAAGTCCCCATTTTCCGCTAGGGACATAAATGCAATTGTGCCCCACTACCCAGCAGGTCTTATGTTTTTTAAATGTTGTGCTACCCCTGCACGATGTGGAAAACTAGCAGTCACCACATTTGTCGGATTTGTCTCCAATCCGCACTAACTAGACCTCTAAACTGGTTTTAGTCACCATTCTCTGTTTCAGCCGGATGGGTACTTGCTGTCTTTGTGTTTCTTGACAGACCTCCATTCTTCCCAGTCTGTGTATACATGACTGTGCATTTTGTCTGGGTTGATGGAGATTGACCATGGGACCATGTCCTCCAAGGATCTCCGTGAACTGCTCTTTTGTGAGGTTTTTTGTTAACTTTGTTTACTGTACACATGGACACAGGCTCCCGCAGCACATTGATAGATTTGGCCAGGGAGCTGGGGGGCTCCAATTGAATTTGTCTGTTTGCCTTTGCACAGTAGCTGTCTAATGCATTTGAAACAAGGCTCCATCACAAGATATCATCTTTGACACAGCGTGTGTCCCGTGTCCCGCTCCTAATGTGAAAAAGAGATGAGCAGAAAATGCAGTGGGGTTTCTGTGTGTGTGTGTGTGTGTGTGTGTGTGTGTGTGTGTGTGTGTGTGTGTGTGTGTGTGTGTGTGTGTGTGTGTGTGTGTGTGTGGGTGTGTGTGTGTGTGTTTGTGTGTGTGTGTGTGTTCCTGTTCATTTGTTGTTTATGATCATAGGATGTTGTTGCCATGGCTATGAGGGTGTGTGTGTGTGTGTGTGTGTGTGTGTGTGTGTGTGTGTGTGTGTGTGTGTGTGTGTGTGTGTGTGTGTGTGTGTGTGTGTGTGTTGATTCATTTTCCATAGAATCCTCATTTCTTGTTTTAGATATGACAACAGCCCTAGTGACACATGTGTGTGTGTGTGTGTGTGTGTGTGTGTGTGTGTGTGTGTGTGCGCGCGTGTGTGTTCACTTGTTGTGGTGATACCTGTAAAGACCAGGCTATTCCAAGAATGTGAATGTGAAACAAACACTTCCCCGAACAGGCTTATACAAAGACCAGATATGGACATTTGCGGGTTTTTCTCTTGGTACGTCATAGAATCACATCACAGTTAACTTATTACTAAAATAGCGACGGAAGTTCTGAGAAGGCACTTAGTAGCTCAGTAATAGGGTAGGTGGCAAGTTCAAAATTAGATATGCCATTACAGAGTGTACAAATTACAGTGCGTGCGTGCGTGCGTGCGTGCGTGCGTGCGTGCGTGCGTGCGTGTTGTGGAGGTCGAGGTTGAGGGGTGTCAAGACCTTAAAGCTATTTCAAGAATGCTGGTTAGTAACAACCTCCTCCAAACTGGTAGCCATCTACATTCTGTAGGAAAGGCATTAGTGGCCTTTAAGGTTCTCGACTCTGTCCCTCAGCTTGCAGTAACTTTGTCAGCTTTGTAATGGATTCCATAGGCTCCCTGTCCCTGGTTCTTGTTTTAGATATGACAACAGCACTATAGTGACACCACCTCGCTGCCCTCATATCACTCTCAGCTCTCCTTGCCTGTCTTGTTGTGCTGTAGTGGCTATCTATTTCAGCTCAGGGTACTTTTTTTGGTGACGGTGTACTTTGGCTATTCTGGGGCATGATTCAAAGCAGGAATGCGAGATGGATTTCTGTGGGTTTTGGATGGATGGTGCTTGAATGTGCATAGAAGTGTGGCCAGGACATGCATAGGCAGACACCGACACGCTCAAACACACCCATAAGCACCAGTACACAAACACAGGGAACACATAGACACACCTACCCCACATAGCGTGCATATACAAAGCCTGGAATTGTGTGCACCCAAGCACATTTAAATGCATGTTCACACAAACATACAAACACAGTCGCGTGCACAGACACGCGCGCATACGCGCACACCCGCACACCCGCACACACACACACACACACACACACACACACACACACACACACACACACACACACACACACACACACACACACACACACACACACGCCATTATTGTGTTGGCTCTTGAAAGCTAGACCTCCATTAGCGCCCTCTCTCTAAATGGGCCCAAATATTTCTAACTCTCCCTCCTTCTTTCTCTCTCAGTCTCCTCTCTCTTTCACACTGTTGTCCCTCTTTCACACTGTGCTCCGTCTCTCCACCAGCCTTATTTTCTCCTACTTTTCGCTCTCATATTCTGTCTATTGGCTCGAATAATATATTTATTTTGATTGACCAGTGATACGATCTCCATAAACTAATTGCCATATACAGCATGCAATCTCTTTCTGTCTTTTATTGCATGGGTGCACACACACACACGCACGCACGCGCACGCACACACACACACACACACACACACACACACACACACACACACACACACACACACACACACACACACACACACACACACACACACACCATTCTTTCTTCAGCAGAAGCCACACTTCAGCAGAAGCCACACACAAACTCAAATCTAGGTGATAAAGTATGAAAATTACTGCCTCCTGCAGTGAGCGGTTCAATTTTTTATTTATTTTTCACATGATTATTCCATTATTCATTCATGGCGCCTTATTTTTATGCACCACAAGCTTCATGTGGTGATGACTAAGGCTTATCTTTATGTATTTATTAAAAAATAAAACTCTGATTACATTGCTGGGGACTTTCCATCAGGCGTTTTTTAGCACCACTGCTGTAAATAACAAGAGTCTGGAAGGCTGATGTGGATGAAGTCTTGAATATAGCATAATGAGAATGGCACCACCCTTCCTCATTGTCAGAAAACCCAAGCCTACGAGATCCTTGAACTGCTACTGCTGTGGACGGCCTTCGGATTTTGTTCGCCAAGCGGTGTTAACTCTGTCTATTAGCACTGTATATTGCAAAAGACTCAGTTGGAAATTAAATATCTGGCAGGAGTGTACTAGCAGTCTGCCCATGTTGATGCTCTGTAGATTTTTGCAGTGTCTGCAAAAAGACATGCAATGGGCTCCTTGGACCAGTTTCCTGTTAAACTCTTTAGAACGGTTACTCAACATCAATTATTGCAGTGGACAGCTGGGACTTATGTAGGCCTATTTAAAAAAGGAAGGCCCATGGCTTTTGTTTGCTCAACGGTGTTAACTCCATCTATTACCACTTTCTGCATTCCAAAAAGATGTCTGGGTGATTGGTGCGTAAACAACCAATCAACTCCCTGCTGAGTCTGTTTGTTTTAAAGTGATCAAATTAATCCTCTGTATTGCATGTAAGGCACACACACTACCACTACTTTTGGAAACCTTCACTGTTCATTTACGACATTACATCACAACATGGCACACTCTTTACTAACACATGAACCTACTTTGTCATTGCCTACCTGGTGATAACATATAATAATAGTTGTGTCTTCAGGGTTTGTAGCTTTTAAAGCATAAATCTGACGGAAATGTTGGTCATGTCCTTGCCTAACCTTTGGATACACAAGGCATCTAGCAGCCTGCCTCATATGAAACGAAAGGGTGTGCTACCAAAGATTAGTCGAATTATATTTGCAGCTCGTCGTGATGCCGGTATCGTCTGCTTTGTTACCTCCGGCCCTCTCTGCAAATAGAAGTCGAGGTAGAAATAATAATCACCTAATACCCTTCAATGTTTGTTGTCAGCGCTTGCTGCCGCATTTCCAAGAAGCCATGGCTGATGAAAAGAGAGAGAGAGAGATAGAGAGAGAGAGAGAGAGAGAGAGAGAGAGAGAGAGAGAGAGAGAGAGAGAGAAAAGAAAGAGAAAAAGCTCCGGTGCCCCCAAGCCTGACGAGGCTCCTGCTTGCGTTACGGATGTCACCCCCCAGTGTCAGCACTGCCACCAGTGTTGCCAGATGTGTCTGATCAAATCCCGCCCGAAAGGTTCTGAAAACCAAAATGTGCTAAATTCCGCCCAATTTCAACAAATTGCATTGATTTCTATGGGCCCAAAACTGCTGAAAAAAAGCCAAATGGCCAATTTTTCCGGTTTTTACCCACAGAAGGCCATCCCAAGTAGCCCACTTGCTGGCAACACTGAGCCACAGGGACACAGCTAGCAGCACAAGCAGCATCTCTGGGAGAAAGAGATGGGGATGGAAAGAAAGAGAGAGGGAGAAGGAGGGGAGATTGGGAGAAAGAGAGAGGTGCACTTGTACTGCATTGCTAATGTTGTGCTTTGTTAAAGCGGGTGTCCTTTAATCAAAGGTGAATGCTTCGTTTGATACGACTTGTCAGGGACATACCCTCCAGGGGAGCTCAGAAAGGACACTAATCGTGTGTGTGTGTGTGTGTGTGTGTGTGTGTGTGTGTGTGTGTGTGTGTGTGTGTGTGTGTGTGTGTGTGTGTGTGTGTGTGTGTGTGTGTGTGTGTGTGTGTGTGTGTCTGTTCAGTAGCAGTATGAGGATGGGGGTAGAGGGGTATGGAGATAAGAGACTGTGCAAAGGGGGAAGATAACAAAAAAACAAGGAAAAGAAGGAGGAGGAGGGAGGGAGGTAGAAACCTTGGCAAAGAGAGAGAGAGTGGATGAGCGAAGTGAGGGACAGGAGAGAGGTGCAGAGAGCTTCAGGTGATGGTAGAAATAAGCCATGCAGAGAGGAGAAAGCATGAGAGACACAGGACTGTGAAAGAGAGAGAGGGAGAGAGAGAGAGGAGGAGGAGGTGAGAAAAAGGTGAAAGGAGGAAGAAAACAAAGAACACATTATTTTTGGAGGTCAGGGCGGTGTGTGTGACCTTGTGGATGTTCCAGTGCATCTCACAAAGAAAGAACTGCTGCTTATTTGGCAATCGAGAAACGGCGAGCTCAGGACAAGGAAAGGAAATAAATTGGGGAAACAAAACCAGCCTCAAAGAAAAACAAACTCTCTCACCCCCATCTTAGACACAGATACACACATACACACACACCATACACAGTCAGACTCTCTCTCTCTCTCTCTCTCTCTCTCTCTCTCTCTCTCTCTCTCTCTCTCTCTCTCTCTCTCTCTCTCACACACACACACACACAAAAGCACACACACACAAAAGCACACACACACACAATTGCACACACACACTGACTATACCGCTATGCTCCAGCAGTTACGAGCCCCATCATTATGATTTGATTAACATAGCCAGTTTCATGATTTGTTCCGATAATGTTCTATAGCTTTGTGGCATTTCTTGGAACGTTGTAATGTCTTCATCAGTAAATCATCTCTACAACCCCGAAGCATCTGAGTTGGCATTAGATAACGTTGGACTACCACGGCTGTAAAGGTTTATCTTCCCTGGGAACACACATTACATGCTCTGGAGCTATCCTGTCCCTTATCCACTAAAACATTGGACTCCCACGGCTGTTAAGGTTTACCTTGCTGAAGAACATGCGTATACTGTACGTATAGGCTATTGCATGAGTCATGGAGGCTCAAATCCAAATAAAGACCAGCCCCTTTACAGGCCATGTTTAAAATTTGATTGGACGAAATATCCGGTCAGTTAGCCACTCAAAATAACATAAGTTGAATCCTTTACATCTTTACAGCTGTCCTGTCCCTTATCCAGTAAAACATTGGACTCCCATGGCTGTTAAGGTTTACCTTGCTGTATCTATATTGCATGAGCCATGGAGCTTCAAATCACTTTTTAAGACCAGCCCCAATGCAGGCAATGTTTAAAATTTGATTGGACGAAATA
Source organism: Engraulis encrasicolus (assembly GCF_034702125.1). Lineage (NCBI taxonomy): Eukaryota > Metazoa > Chordata > Actinopteri > Clupeiformes > Engraulidae > Engraulis > Engraulis encrasicolus. Next base: position 2,149,882 of record NC_085877.1, read on the forward strand.
TCCGGTCAGTTAGCCACTCAAAATAGCATTAGTTGAATCCTTCACAAAATGTCCACTAATGCGGTAATCTAATTGCACATGTACACAGAAGAGGAAAGCCCACATGTACGCGATGTACTGATTCGATTCCTTTTGGAGGTCAGTGGTTTTACCCTCCGGGAAATGAGGGAGGTGGTCTATCTCTGTTTTACATATTTATTCATTCGGAGTGAGAGGTCCGCACACTTAAAATCCTTTTGGTTTTCTTTTATTATTTCATGACTGGATTACGTTTCGACTTCAACTGTGGAAGTCGAAATGTAATCCAGCCATGAAATAATAAAAGAAAAAAAAGGATTCGAAGTGTGCGGACCTCTCACTCCGAAACTACAGTCAGCCTTTGTCCTGCACATTTTCCTGGGATGTGCACAATCTGCAACTTCAACTAAACA
>NC_085877.1:2155312-2157812 GCF_034702125.1 Engraulis encrasicolus
CTCCGGCACTAACAGATGGCTGGGAGGAGGCTGGAGGAATGCTGGGCTCTGTTGGCCTGGAGCTGTCAGCAGATAGCCTTATTACAGGTGTGGCCTGTTTAAACAGACACCGGGGTTGGGTTGAAGAGTCAAGTAAACCTACGGATACATTTCACATACATTTACACACATATGTAGAGAAAGAGACAGTCAGAGAGGCACACACACACACACGCACGCACACACACACACACACACACACACACACACACACACACACACACACACACACACACACACACACACACACACACACACACACACACACACACACACACACACACACACACACACACACAGATAAGGAAAACCCAAAGGTCACTATCCATCCTGAGGGGTGTAACTGTAACACACACCTAGAGTTCAGGGGGTAATGGACACATATATCCTGTTTAGTGGACATGGAAAACCTGAATTATGGTGTGTTTTTTTTACTGTGTGTGTGTATATGTGTCACACATATTTTTCATATATTGTGTGTGTGTGGATGTGTGCTATGTATTGTGTGCAAGTTGTGTGTATGTGTGTGTGACTGTATATCTGTACAGTGTGTGTGTGTGTGTGTGTGTGTGTGTGTGTGTGTGTGTGTGTGTGTGTGTGTGTGTGTGTGTGTGTGTGTGTGTGTGTGTGTGTGTGTGTGTGTGTGTGTGTGTGTGTGTGTGTGTGTGTGTGTGTGACTGTATATCTGTACTGTGTGTGTGTGTGTGTGTGTGTGTGTGTGTGTGTGTGTGTGTGTGTGTGTGTGTGTGTGTGTGTGTGTGTGTGTGTGTGTGTGTGTGTTTTGACAAATCTGTCTATGCCTTGTGCTGTGTATAGATTTGTGATGTTCTGAGGGCTCCCTCCCCATAACCCATTCTTTTCATTGCCTGTCTCTGGTTGTGGCAGGGCCCTTTTGTGGAAATCAAATGAGAGATCACACAGAATATTTTCTGTTTGTTTAGCCTTGTTCTGTTCAACTGCGCTTTTCACCTCAGCCAAAGCACAGGCCACCTGGGATACTGTTGGAGATGTTACTGTGCGTGTGCGTGTGTGTGTGCATGCGTGCGTGCGTGTGTGCGTGTGTGGCCTATACGCTTTCTAACTATTGCTACTCTACTGGCAGAAATGTTTCAGAGACATTAGAGAATCGAGACACGGAAGATCTGCTTCTGGTTTAGAAAGAAGCCAAGAAGCAAAGAAACGTATACCTTAAAAGATAACTATATCTTCCCTTTCCCCTTCCTCCTCCTCTTCTTCCTTATTTCTCTTTTTCTCTGTCAGAGGTCTCTCTCACTTCAGCTTTCTCTCTGTGAGCTGAAGCCCTTAGGTATGGGCTTTTTTGCTGAGGATAAGAGAGTATCAAACAAGCTGTGGCTGGGTGTAGTTGGGGAATAGTGTAGGATCAGAGAGAGAGAGAGAGAGAGAGAGAGAGAGAGAGAGAGAGAGAGAGACAGAGAGACAGAGAGGGGGGGGTCAGAGAGAGAGGGACAGAGAGAGGGGGACACAGAGGGAAGAGGAGGATAAGGATAAGAGGGAGGGATTTGAGGGGGGGCGATGAGTTGTCATCTAGGGACAAGTTCAATTTTGGCCACTGGCCCTTAGGTCCTCATTTAATGTCCTTAAGCCAAGTCTCAGCACGACTTATCGTTTTAAGGGCCCTATGGTTGGACACCCCCCCAATTCACAGACACACACGGACACATAACACTTGCTTTGAAGTAGAACACATACAAACACACAAAGTAGCCTATCAGCATGGACACATATACACAATCCTATCCCACACACACACATGCATGCACTAACACCCTACTCGTGTGTGCACCCACACAACACACATATGCACACGCGCACACACACATTACTCGGTCTCGGTCTCTCTCTCGGTCTCTCTCTCTCTCTCTCTCTAATGCCTCTGCTAAACCCATCAGGGTGGGTATAAATGCTTTAGCGGCACACTGAGATGGAGTTACAGGGATCAGTGTGGCATGGGGCAGAGGGGTGGTGGAGATGCTGAAGGGGGTAGTGGGCTTAGCAGCATGGCACCAACTTCACCCCTTCACTCTCACTCCCTCTCTTTCTCACTCACTATCTCTCACACTCTCCATTTTCTCGCTCCCTCTCTCTCCCTCTCCTTCACTCTCTTCTCTCTCTCTTTCTCGCTCTCTCTCGCTGTCTCTTGCTGTGTGAGTGAGTGTGATTCTGTGAGATAGAGCCTTTGCATGTGTGCGAGAGAGAACACATTGTAGTTCAGTGAGTTTACTGTGGTTTGTTTAGTTGCTTACCACTGCCCTCAGGTCAGCTCTGTGTCTGTGAACTTTTGTGGCTGGGTGGCAATGCATCCTGTTTTTTTGTGTGTTTCGTTTCCCAAAGTAAAAAATAGAAATGTGATTCACACCTTCACAGCGCAGTTGAGAGCTGGCTGCAGGGGTTCACACCTTGACAACAGCCGAGAGCCTTTCTTAAAAATCAGAGTGCAGTT
>NC_085877.1:2167812-2170312 GCF_034702125.1 Engraulis encrasicolus
AGCCTTTAAGCGCTTGCAGACGGTGCATCGGTTACTGTATCATCAGACAACCTTCTCAATCTCTCTGAAATGATTTCAGAACGGTGGCAGATGGACACTCCCAACTGAGATCGCTCCCGGACGTGTAGTCTCAGGTGTTTCTATCACTCCCGGACGTGTAGTCCCACCCGATTATATTTCACGTATTATCATACACTGCCACATACAAGCAATTTAGGGTTAGGTTTAGGGTTAAGGTTAGGGTTAGGGTTAGAGTTAGAAACAAAAAACTAACATCAAAAAGATAACTAGCTCCGTTATATGGCGGTGGGATCGATAGTCTGACTAGTGGGAGCGAGCCGACCGGGGAGCGTCCTGCGTTGGGAGCGACAATCAAGGAATCCTTCAGAAACATGCTGTCGAAATTTGGAAAGGCTTAAACAAGCATGCAGCTTTCAAGGAACATTCTGTAACTTGATGCGATGTGGCGAGATTTAGAACATCGCAGAATTAGCTGACATGTCAGCCATAGCTCCAGTAGATATGCTGGAGTTTTTAATAATGAACTGCGTTACGTGGCGATATTGCTGGCTAGTTCTGGATGCTAACAGGAGGTGATGTGGAAGTTCAGCCTGGAGAAACGCCGACGTGATTGACAAAAGACAGCGCACTCTACTCATAGTAAGTCACATTGATTGTGTGTGTGTGTGCGCGCGCGCTTGTGTGTGTGATGGCAATTGGAACTATTGCTACTACTATGCCTCAGTTGGTTGGTTTGGAATTCACCCGCCGTGGTGTTTTGTTTTGTAGCCAATTCAGTTTGAGATGCTTGCTGCTCGCCGTCCAATACGTCATGTGCACACGCAGTTGATGGTGTGGCGGTGGTGGCATTTGGGCAAAATGATACACTGCAATCTTACTGTCTATTTTTATTTGTGTCGTTGAACTTTGATCTGTGTTTGCCACTGCAATGGTCTGGGTAGAGAGAGAGAGAGAGAGAGAGAGAGAGAGAGAGAGAGAGAGAGAGAGAGAGAGAGAGAGAGAGAGAGAGAGAGAGAGAGAAGCCTTTGATGCCCATGTGTAATTGATTGATGTGCATGTGAAGATTGCAATGTTGAATATGTCAACATTGAATGCTGTCTAAATGTCTAAAGCAAAACTTGGCCCAAGCACATTATGTTCAGGAGGTCTTCTGACTGTTGTAGAGAGATAGTTTTTGAATTGTGTATCTGTGATACAGAAGATGCTGTGAGCTAAGCATCTCTAAGCAAGCCTATTAGGGTATTATTATTATTTGTCAAGGGGGGGTACACACTTGGGTGGGCCGGTGGGCCGATGGGCCCCCTAGCTAACTTCGCCTTAGGCCCCCAAATTGCTAAGTCCGCCACTGGCCGTATGTCTAGGTATACAACGGCTCAGTGGCTCAGAGGCCTTCTGATTACTCTCTCACTCTCCCTACCCTTTTCTCCTCCTCTCCTCTCCTCTCCTCTCCTCTCCTCTCCTCTCCTCTCCTCTCCTCTCCTCTCCTCTCCTCTCATCTCATCTCATCTCCTCTCCACTATCTGTGTGTGCATACCATACACCTTCTCTTTGTGCATGACTGTGTGCCTTTGTGCACATTTTCTTATGAGCCTTTCCTGGTGTATATATCTACTGTACCCATTCAGAGTTAGTATTTGGACAAGACTCATCCGCCCACCCTTCGATACGTCAGTCAGTGTGAGTTTGTCTTTGCCTCGACTTTGCCCGTCTCTGTTTGAATTGTTTGCCTAGGGTTTACAGTGAGAATGTGCATATCTAGAAATACGTAGGCACACACTGCCAAATTCAAAAGCTAAAGTGATAAAACAGCAGCTCCCACCAAGCTTGAACCATTCCATAAAAGAACGCTGGGGCATATCGACAGGTTGTTTTTATCCAAAACTTTTTCATCAACCAAAGCTTTGTTCCATATGCCACCACTGCGCTAAACCACCTCCTATAGTGACCCTGCATTGGACCCCCCTGGAGTGTAAACAGTGTGTCTGACTGTCATCAATGTTGTGCTTTGTGGGGGGGACAATAAAAGTCCATCTATCCATCTAGCCCATTCTGTGGATTTTCCCCCTGTTCTTTTATCTATTTTTGAATGATTAAATCTGTATTTGTGAAGCTGCAAGTTGGAACAGGAGAGAGGACCACAGGGAGACATTAACAGTCTGTCCCCGACTCTCCAATAAAAGCTTGGGGTAGCGGTCCATCTTCCGCCTGCCTGCCCGCCACACAGCACTGCACTGGAGGAGACTGTGGAGGATCACTGGGCATCCGCCCAACAGGGAAATTATCCCACATCTGTAACGCTGGCAGAGGAGAGGAGGGTGGACAGGAGAGGAGACCACAAATGCTGTCACACAAACATGCACTCGTTTGCACATGTGCGGTCAACATATACACACACACGCACGCGCACACACAATTCAGTGAAGTGAAGTGAACCAAATCAGCAGTCTGTGGATCATTCCTGATTGAATGTTGACAGATA
>NC_085877.1:2175312-2187812 GCF_034702125.1 Engraulis encrasicolus
AAAAGGAGACTTCTAAAACTCAGTTTAGGCGTTAACTTGGGGTAAAACTGATGTGTTTACAAAAATGTCCACATACGTGTAAACGGATTTCAAAGGTGACATGCAAAAAACAGAGAGAAAGAGAGAGAATATCAAACCGAATGCTATCGAGAGATAAGTGAAGAGCATATTGAGAAAGCAGGACAGAAGGGTGAAGTACAGGGAGGAATAAAGAAATCAAGAAAAGAATAGACATGTAAAAGAGAGAGAGAGAGAGAGAGAGAGAGAGAGAGAGAGAGAGAGAGAGAGAGAGAGAGAGAGAGAGAGAGAGAGAGAGAGAGAGAAGAGGGCTGTGTGTGTGTTGGTGTGTCCGGTGTGTGCATTACGCATGTGTTTTGGCAGATGGAGATGAACCTTTAGACTCTAAAGTTTGGAGGAAGGTCAAATTAAATCCACCCAGCCTCTCTAATTCCTAGCAAACAGTATTCCCATGTCTCTCTCTTCTTCCTCTCCTTCCTCTCATCCCTCTCTCTTGCTGTCTCCCTCCTGTGAATCTCACGGTGGAACTCACCTCCACCTCTCTCTTCCTTTCTCACCCCAGAGTGGCATCATGTAGAGGCGTATTCATCTCACACTACTGCATTCCGCGTGAAGGTGCGACGCCTTTGCAAATAAAGTCCTGGTCCTCAACGTAGCGGGAAAGCGCTTTTGTTACGTGACCAGGTTCACACCGTTTTACTGCTGTCTCTGCAAATTTCTGTTGCCGCCGTGATTTCCTTTTGCTAAATGTAAAAATGCTCTGCTGTGCCCAGACCCAAAACGATGCCAAGAACAGTGAAACAAGCAAGGGAAATGGCGAAATTGTTGTGAAATTGTGCCCAAACCAAAATTATCCCTAAACCTAAACTGTCAGAGGGTGTTGTGGAGCACGAGGTAATATGCAAAGATGTGGTGCACAAACACAATAGTAGACAACACTTAGTTCTATGATACCATGTTGTTCACCGCCACTTATTCTATCAGCCTCTCCCTCCCTCTCTCTCCCCTTTCTCTTTTCTTTCATCCCTCACCACCTGTTGTCTCGAACTCTCTCATGTGACCCTTTCTCTACTCCGCTGTGTCTTTCAACCGTCATCCTGCTGCGGCGTAGGGGCTGTGTGGTGGTGGTGGTGGTGGTGTGTGTGTGTGTGTGTGTGTGTGTGGGGGGTGCACAACCTGTATGAGGATGAGATTTCTTCTTTTCCTTCTCAAACACGTTTTGTGTGTGTATTTCTTCATGTCATTTTATCTGGACAGCCCACCCTAATGGACTCAGGTCAGGAATGTGTCTTATGTCAGGAGGGGCCCCAGGGTTGGCAGATACGCGCCCTGCTGACTGATGTTTACCACCGTGTGTGTGTGTGTGTGTGTGTGTGTGTGTGTGTGTGTGTGTGTGTGTGTGTGTGTGTGTGTGTGTGTGTGTGTGTGTGTGTGTGTGTGTCAGAGCATGGCAACCCGACCGAAGCCCGACGGGCCGGGTCGGAACCCGACGGGCCGGGCCGGACTCGGACAAAAAAAATAGAATATCTGTCGGACTCGGGTCGGGCTCGGGCTTGAACCAAACAGACATTGTGAAAATTGTAAGCAATCAGAGGAAACGTTTCAGTTCATGCAAACGGCAGTTTTGTGATTAAAAAAATAAGTAATTGAATATGCATAAATGAAAATGTTGGTAGGCTACTCGTGCGAGTGATTATTATTGGCTGTATGCACGCGCCAGTTACCAGTGGCAACATGGACGCTCACTCCCAGTCAGCCGAGCAGGAATGCCGAGTCAATTTGCTTTCTTAATAAGCGCCAAATACAGTTGTCAGTGAACGCGTGGTCTTTTGTTGTAGGCCTAGTATAGGCCATGTTTTAGCATGCCTTCGGTGCTGTCTTAAATGTTGAACATAAAATGACAAAGTTTGTCACTGCATTGCTCGCCAAGGATTACATTTCCAGCAAGGGGTAGCAAGGAGCATCATATGGATTAAAGAGGACGCACACGCTACGTGGAGTTGCCTAAGGTAGGCGAAGAGGTTTCCTGTTACTACTTTGTCCGCTGTGACATTTCATGTCCCTCACGTAGGTTCTTAATTCTTGTCACTTTTACTGTAGCCTACAGTTGTAACTATGCGCGTGCAACCTTTCCTGATTTTATATTGACCGCATGGACATCAGGGGAAATTACATTCTCTTGGAGGGTCGAACAGGCTACTGTTCTTCGGGGTGAACTTATAGCCCATCCTTCTTAACGACAAGGAGTGGCATCTTCACCGGTTCGCGGGGATTTATTTGCACTAACAGTAACGTAACAAATGCGTCCATAGCCGCGCTGACTGCATCCAAACCGTATTCGTTAGTTTTCGCCTTTCTTATCCTCTCACGCCCCTCCCATGCATTTGATCACAGCACATAACATATCTGGTCTAACCGAAAGAAACATAAGGTGCGCCGTCACATGTATGCGTGTGTTTATACTTACTATGCGTGCGTAACTAAATTAGGCTACAGCAAATTTACAAATTGCCTCATCCTAGTTGCCTATCCTGGCTATTTATCACGTGCTATTTTGAGTATGAAGGAGGCCACATAGAAAATATTGCTTGCGCACAGGTTCTGTTGTTATTACAGTGGTCTCGGGCTTCGGACGGGTTCGGACACAAACATTTTAATTAGTCTCGGGCTCGGGTCGGGGTTGATCACTTTTCTGTCGGCTGAGGGCCGGGCTCGGACAGAAAAAACCGGCCCGAGCCACGCTCTAGTGTGTGTGTGTGTGTGTGTGTGTGTGTGTGTGTGTGTGTTTGATTGATGTTTTCACCCACCGCTGTGATGCATATCGACCCCATCAGAGAGGGAAACATTAACAAGGCAAGCATCAGGTGTAGCCTTTAACCGTGATCAGGGTGAAAGTGTGTGCGTGTGTGTGTGAGTCAATGTGTGTGACACACACATCAAACACAGCCTGAAACCTATAGACATGCTCATGTTTCTCATTTTAACATTTACATCAAAGGCCACACATGAAGCCTGTTGGGAGAGTGCCATTCATCTTGACACACATTCCACCAAATGTAGGCCCAAATTGCAAACTTCAAAACATGATGTGGCATGTGAGATGTGAAATACTGCATCCAAAGCTGCCATCGCAAAGGTAAATCTTTGAGTGATAACATTTTGCTTGACTAGTCGTCATCGCTCCTTTCATCATATGCGTCACAGTGATCAGTTTTTGCAGTAACTTTTACAAACGGTTGCCCTTTCGTGTCAGTTGCTGTCACGTCAAAATGTGCCAGCTTTTCACAAATAAGGCTCTGTACTGCAAATCTTATGCCTTGTGTGCACCAAGCACGACCTACACTACCTGAGCGGCGGAAGTCATTATTTCTGTATGGAGGGAAGGCAAATAAAGATACCAGAGCGAATTCGCCAGGAGCGAAGCGAACTGAGCGACCAGAACAAATTTTAGCCATTAAAGTCAAGCTAATCTTATGGTAATGAGCTATGACGTGGTTCGGCAAAAACCAATTGGAACGTAAAATCAAACATATCAATGCGTGTCAATGCATGTCAGAACAAATAAAGCAAATTCATGGCGAAACTTCTTCAACCACCTCAGCTACCTGGGTTGTAGCGTGGGTCGCGCTTGAGGTATTAGGGGTTTCATACTTAGGTGTTTCATATTATTGGTCATTTAGATATTCATGAAGTAAACATGCACCTCACATAATAGTATGCAGCTGTTAGATTGTACGGCATGAGCAGGTTTGTGTATGAGTGTGTGCACATGTTATTGAGCAAGTGATTGAGTAATTTTGTGAGCTAAAACGGCAATGAGTCTCTTGGAGAAAGCTGAAACCAGCCTTGACCAGTGCACACATCCCTGTACACCTGGATGAATGCCCTTTACACACCTACACACACAAACACAAATACATGCACTCAGGAATGCACACATGCATGCTCGCACGACCGCACACATGCACACACACTAGTTCAACTTCCCACTCTAAATTCTGCCTGTCCATCTGGGATGGTAGGCTGGCTGCCCTTTGGACAGAAACAATAGGATGGAAAAGTGTTAAACCACCAAGCAAAACATTGAAATGTCAGGTCAGGCCAAGCGATCATTCCCCACAGCTCACTGACCGAAAGGGAGTGGAGTTCCTGCATGTGTAACCACATGGTGTGTGTGTGTGTGTGTGTGTGTGTGTGTGTGTGTGTGTGTGTGTGTGTGTGTGTGTGTGTGTGTGTGTGTGTGTGTGTGTGTGTGTGTGTGTGTGTGTGTGTGTGTGTGTGTGTGTGTGTGTGTGTGAAGTTCAGTTAATGGGTGTAGAACCTAGGTCTTGTATGTTTGGAACTGCTCTCGTTAGCCACAGCAGAACCCCCAGAGGAAACAGTTGGAGCGACACAGAACAAACCAAAATCTCTCTCTCTCTCTCTCTCTCTCGCTCTCTCTCTCTCGCTCTCTCTCTCTCTCTCTCTCTCTCTCTCTCTCTCTCTCTCTCTCTCTCTCTCTCTCTCTCTCTCTCTCGCTCTCTCTCTCTCGCTCTCTCTCTCTCTCTCGCCCTCCCTCTCCTTATATACTCTGGCTTACTTTAGCCTTTCTTGGCTACGGTGTGTTGCAACTTCCATTTGTTTCGTTTCAGTGTTTGTAACTGTTTGGACCTTGCCTTTGTGTTTCTGTCCGGCTTAAATGTATTTCTGTCTGATTTGGTGCAAGATTGTGCTGTGGATTGGCTTCTCCATTCCATTCCAAAAACACACTCCTGTTCTGTAATTTCAGAATATTGCGTTTGGTTTGGTTGAGACATCAATGTTAGAGAGAGAGTAAACAAAACACTTGGGACTTATGAAATGCTACCAATATTTGGCTGATCAAAAGCAGCTGACCTGATTGGAACAATGTTTTTCAAATATTAGAGGGATACTCAAAGTCAAAGTCATTTTTGCAAATAATAGTAGTCTATAGGCACATTGGAACTCTTGTGCAGGCCCTCGGAGTCAATATTGTTATGACATGGTTGAGTGTTATGGTTTGAGTTTGTTTCTTACTGAAAAACATCTTTCCCATTTGCCACATTTCTTTGCATTGACAGCGATTTTCGTGTAAAATTGGCCAACTTTGGAATGCTGTGGTCTAGAGCCCAGATTGGCTCTCCACCTTATATATGACGTGCCGTGGCCATTACTGTCCAACTTTTCATTTTACACTGCAGTATCCTATCAAGCTGATCCCCATTTTAACATGAATGGGTTTTTTCACATTTTAATGGGAAAATTGTTTCAGATTTTTTTGGTGAAAAAAACACACATGTTTTGTACACACAACCATATACCTACACATATGTCACACTCGTCCAGAAACACATTCACATGGAGGTGCACACACACACACACACACACACACACACACACACACACACACACACACACACACACACACACACACACACACACACACACACACACACACACACACACACACACACACACACACACACACACACACACACACACACTGCATCCTTTCACAGTTCAACAGGAAATGTGAATTGCCTTAAAAACATTCACACCCATCATGAATTTTGTTGACGTTGGGTTTTTTGGCTCAACGACTTCCTGTAGTTATTAGTGTTAGAACATTTTTGCACAATTGCCTTGGCAACGCACCAACATCCTGTGTCAACTCCTGGCTTCAGATTTTATTTTATGAGACAGAGTCAAGCAGATTATTACAATAATCAAACTTCCAAAACCAGGTCTCACACTAAGGCATTATGACACCTTCACTGACATCGTATTAGCTTGCACACAGAAAACCAGATTGGATTTAGGTGTCGGAGACCTACTATTGATGTGTGTACGGGAGGATGTGTAAAATCCCTCTTAGTCTAATTGGCTGTCAACCGGAGCAATAGAGTAAAGTGAAGATGACGAGGACCAGCCTTTCACAGGTCTTCATCTTACACCTGAAATTACACCAAGATCAGCTCTTTCATGTTCACACATGTATTACACACACTCACATACTATAAACACACATACATGTACACATAAAGTCTCTCTCTTTGTCTGTCTCTGTCTCTATCTCTCTCTGCTCACTCTTCTTTCTTTCTTTCTTTCTTTCTTTCTTTCTTTCTTTCTTTCTTTCTTTCTTTCTTTCTCTCTCTCTCTCTCTCTCTCTCTCTCTCTCTCTCTCTCTCTCTCTCTCTCTCTCTCTCTCTCTCTCTCTCTCTCTCTCTCTCATGGTAGAGTGCACTTAACTACTAGTTAGCCTGTCCATAAATGGAGACTTTCTGAACTGTTTGAATTTGTAGACCAACCATTAAAGGCATTTATCATATTTTTTCACATAGGCCTCTATAAATACAGGCCTACCAAATGGTGATCATTTTGAAATTATTTCAGTTGTGTAGGACTATCAATGTCATTATTTCAGCATAGGACCATCAAGGAAATAGTGAACCTGGATGAAATTCACTTCAAGCTGCTGCTCTCTCTCTCTCTCTCAGACACACACACACACACACACACACACACACACACACACACACACACACACACACACACACACACACACACACACACACACACACACACACACACACACACACACACACACACACACACACACGCACACATACTGAGGAGTGTAAGCCACTGTACCAGATGGTGACGTCTTGCACCTCAGTAGTAAGTAGCGTGGAAAGGGGAGATGGAACTCCCAGGCCTTATGGTGGGGGAGTACGTGTGAGCTTATGGTGCAAGGGAAGGTTGTGGGTAAAGGGGAGGTCGGAGCATTGTGAAGCATCAAGCACGTCAGAACTCACTGATTAAGTACATACAGGTGTGTGTGTGTGTGTGTGTGTGTGTGTGTGTGTGTGTGTGTGTGTGTGTGTGTGTGTGTGTGCGCGCGTGCGTGTGTGCGTGCGTGCGTGCGTGCGTGCGTGCGTGTGTGTGTGTGCGCGTGCGTGCGTTTGCACCTGCATGCGTTTATGTATGTGGGTGCTGTTTCTCTGTTTTTATGTGAATTGTCAAATTTCCTCCAAACTAGGGCTGGGACGATTAATCGACTAATCGTGACTAATCGACTATAAAAAATAGTCGACAAGCATTTTCATAGTCGACTAATCGTTTCATTTAATTCAATGCTTTTTTACTTACTTTACTAATGCTTTATTACTTTATTGAAACCTAAAATTGCCCAGCATGTATGAATTGGATTGTATCTCGGAGTAAATCAGCTACTATCATGATTTGAAGCTCATTGACTAATTGACTTTTCGAAAAAAAATTGTTGATAGATTAATCTGGAGAAAAATAATCGTTTAGGACAGCCCTACTCCAAACACAAGACAGATGAACTCGTTGTTGGACCCATCTGTGTGCTGCCAAGGCAGCCTGTGTGTTTGTGTTCTGATGGGCCAGTCTGGTTCACGCTTATCCTTGGGGTCAAGTAGTGTGTTAGAGGCCAGACAAGGTCACACACACACACACACACACACACACACACACACACACACACACACACACACACACACACACACACACACACACACACACACACACACACACACACACACACACACACACACACACACACACACACACACACACACACATACAGTCACACACAGTCACACAGTCACAGAAAGGCCATGTGAGGACGTCAGTCTCCCCAGAGTGAGTGGGGCCTGAGGAGAGAGTCGAGAGCTAAGTTGGCCAGATGTGTCAGGCGTTTATGATGTGGCGTTCCTCAAGCACACAACACAAGCTCGACTGCTGACATAGTTTATTTGCACAGAAACGAAGAACAGTTCTCTTTTTATTTCTCTCCATCTCTTTTTGCTTTCTTTCCATCTCTCTCTCCCGCCTCTCTACCGTTTTCTCTCTTCCTTCTTTCTTTTTTGAAAACGGTAGACTGTTGTTGTCCGGCAACTCATCATGTGGAATGGGTATCACTGATAAACATGTCGAGTAATGCTAACATGAGTGAGCACAGGCCACCCTCATTTCCAGCCAACATCCTGTGCTGTGTGTGTTTTTGTCTGTGTTTGTGTGTGTGTATGTATATGTGTGTGTGTGTCTCTGTGTGCGTGCGTGCGTGCGTGCGTTTGTGTGTGTGTGTGTGTGTGTGTGTGTGTGTGTGTGTGTGTGTGTGTGTGTGTGTGTGTGTGTGTGTGTGTGTGTGTGTGTGTGTGTGTGTGTGTGTGTGTCAGGCCCGTTGCGTTAAGGTACGCAATGTAGGCAGTTGCCTAGGGCCCCCGAGTAGGTGGGGCCCCCAAGGACGACAGGTTATGTACCCAACAGCAATGACGATTTTAAATAGCTTTACAATAAGGCACTGTCATCTGTATGAAGGGCGCTGCTGCGAGGGAAGCAACAGCGCCTCTCTAATACCCCCTGCTCGAGGGGGCCCCCCTCCCAATAGGTTTGCATCAGCGACAACGTGAAAATGTCAATTGCCAAACAGCGCAACGACAATGTAGTCAGTCAAAGTACCCCCAGCTGGAGGGGGCCCCCCTTCCAATTGGTTCAAGCGTCAAAATCCAGCGCAAATACAAACTGGAAATCAAGCGACATAATCTCTCACTGGGTGTTGCGCAGACGCCAGTTCAGCCTACAGTACGCTCTACATTTTTGGCTCAAGACAGTTGCTTTTATAATACAAGTTAATTTTGAAGACGACACATTACTCTCTGTACTGCCAAACCACCAAACTGTCTCAGGCCAGTTGACATCGCACAGACAGCAAGGTGCTTCATTTAGCCTACACTTTACAGTGTATTGTGTTTTCAAAAACGTCTGTGAAGCATTAATCCACGTGCTGTAACAAGCACTGGGCAAACGTCGATTGTTCAGTAACGCGCATTTTCCCGACACGGAACTGTTTTGGATGTGGACAAACGCAAGAAGAAACGAATGAACAATGTAATGCCTATCGGATAACACGAGTCACACAAGTGCGTTGAGTGGGATAGCTAAATTGTAGCACAATAACCTTTCTTGCTATTACTATGGATTACACCTTGGAATTTGGAACCATGATTGTGGAAACGCGTGGATTACAGAGGTTGGGATACATTCTGGGATAGGCTACATTCTGCGGTCAAGACAACTCAAGGTAAGGGCACCGGGATATTGGCCATAATTGACACCGTTGTCAACCACGGAGTAACGCAGGTGGTTGTTAACTTGTTCAGTGATCCTTGGTCGCTACAGTAGCCTATTCGTGTTTGCTGCGATATTAGGCAACATTTGGATTGTATTTTCAAGTGCGTGATGGATGCGATACGAAAAAAAATCTCGTCGAGGAGACCCCCATTGGGTTTCTTGCTTACCAATATCACATCCCCCCAAACCCCCACTGTGCCTGCTCATTCGTTTCTCAGCCTTGAGTTTCTGGACTGTAGGCCTATTGTTTTATGAGTCAATATTTCGTTTTGCACAAATGGAGCACCCTCGGTTAGATTTTAAAAGTGATTGGAAAGATTAGACCATTCTTTATTTGTGCAATGATCATGATTTTCGTGGTAGGGTAAAAAAAAAAAAACCTGATTGGGCCATATAGGCCTACTTTCATGTGAGAGGTTAAACAACTGGACATTTAATTAGCCTATGGCCTAAGCTTACTTCATGAGAAATGAGCCTACTGAATGGATTGGGCTTTATTTGCCCAGGTCTTTCTTCATAAAGTTTCATAAAATGAACTGTAGGAACTAGTTATCATAATAATTTGATTGCATTTCCTCACAGAAAATGCTGGTGTACACATATATGCTTGCTTTTTATGCATTCATTGCCCTTCATGCATGTGTTGCCCTAGCCACAACACTGTCTGTAAGGTGACTTGTTTGTTCCTAGGTTTCCATGGATTCTGTGACATTACATTATGTTGTAATGGTAGGCTATGTGACAATGACTGAAGTGCCATCCAAAAATGGTCTGGCCCATCCGAAACAGAAATTCTTGTGCCGTGACTGCCCCATCAGGTGCAACCCCCCCCCCCCCCCCCTCTGCTTTTGTGTTTGGCTAATTTCATTGTTGCCACTCTAACAAAAGAGACACATAAAATAAGGAGACAGGCGAGCTCTGGCAAGGAAATGTATTCTCCAGTGGTCTGATGTGGTTATGCTTAATTTATGTGTCTCCTGTTGTGTGCGCGCGTGTGCCTCTCTGAATTTTGCTAGAATTTCTTTGTGATTCTGTGTGTTTGTGTGTTTCTGTTTGTGTGTGTGTGTGTGTGTGTGTGTGTGTGTGTGTGTGTGTGTGTGTGTGTGTGTGTGTGTGTGTGTGTGTGTGTGTGTGTGTGTGTGTGTGTGTGTGTGTGTGTGTGTGTGTGTGTGTGTGTGTGTGTGTGTGCGCTTATGTGTGTGCGCTTATGTGTGTCTACCTGAATAGCCTTGGATCTTTCTTTGTGTGTCTGCCACACGTGTGTATGTCTGTGTCTCTGTGTCTGTCTCTGTGTCTGTGTCTTTATTTGGACCTCTGAAAGTCTGTTTCTCTTGGCTGCCTAGCCACCCAAAGCAATAAGCTCTCACTCTACTGGCTGTTTGGAGCTCCAAAGATCTATTTCAGAGTCATTTCAGCCAGGGGTGTCAGGCTTTAATTACATGTTTCATGTGCTTTCTCCCTCTCTGTGCACACGTACACTACACGCACACACACACACATGCATGCATACACGCACAAACAGATGCACACACGCAAGCACGAATGCGCGCGCGCACACACACACACACACACACACACACACACACACACACACACACACACACACACACACACACACACACACACACACACACACACACACACAAACACACACACACACACACACACACACACACACACACACACACACACACACACACACACACACACACACACACACACACACACACACACACACACACACACACACTTTGAAATACAATATTTTTCTGTCCAGCCTTCCCAACACATTGTGTCTGGGGAAATTTCACATGGCTTCTCTCTCTCTCTCTCTCTCTCTCTCTCTCTCTCTCTCTCTCTCTCTCTCTCTCTCTCTCTCTCTCTCTCTCTCTCTCTCTCTCTCTCTCTCTCTCTCTCGTGCCATCCTGTTTTTCTCTTTCCTCTATAGTCCTTTGTGCTCATCTCTCACCTCCTGATTTTTCCACACATTCCCTTTTCACTTCTCCCTCCTTTCTTTGTCAGTCATACCTTTTCTATGTCCTTTATTCTTTCTTTTGCCCTCCCTCACTCACTCTCCCTTCCGATCTCGCTGTTATGCTGCACCTCTTTTTGTACCCCCCATTTTTAGCTGCGTCCTAGCATCTCTATAAGAGGGTATGTCCGTCGGTCTGTCCGTCTGAAACGCATTCTTTAAATCGGCCAAAATGCGATTTTTGCTGATATTTTTGAATTGTATTAATTCATTTACAATAAGCAACAAGTAGACAAATCTTTGTCCGGCTGTCAGACTTATTCATATATGTGGTCTTGGTTTTCATAAAGGCCCTCTCCTGTAACCCTTTTCCTTCAGTGTGACCTCCATATCAGCCTCTGGTCGGTGCTTTTGTTCTGGGTCTGAGCTCTAGTGGGACTCCCTCCAAATGCCCTCGTTTGGCTGCACTAGTGGACCTGCATGCCTTGCCAGTTCCCATCACACTCACCTGCACACACTCACTCTGACACTGATACGCACGCACGCACGCACACACACACATGCACACACACGCATGCACACACTCACTCTGACACTGATACGAACGCACGCACGCACACACACAGACATGCACACACGCACTGGCCCCCATCCCCCGGACACCTGAAGGCCTCCCTTGAATTAAAATCATTTGGCGTACATGCATTCTGGAGCAGCCAATGAACGCTCCCTAGCCCTGCATCGGAGAGAGAGAGAGAGAGAGAGAGAGAGAGAGAGAGAGAGAGAGAGAGAGAGAGAGAGAGAGAGAGAGAGAGAGAGAGAGAGAGAAAGAGAGATGCACATGCTTTTAAGGAGAGATGGCACAGCAGGTATCGAAGCAGTATACAAAATCGTGCAGAACTGGAGTGGGGCAGAGACAGCGGTAAAAACAGACAAACAGTATGGAGAAGATTTGGAGAGGGGGAAGAGCACCGTGCTATAGAGGATGAGGCGGAAGTAGACAGAAAGACGGAGAGACTACCAGCAGGGAGCAGAGATGGAGAGGGGGAGGAGTGGAGAGAGGGAGGGAGAGAGAGAGAGGGAGGGAGGTGGAGATATTGAGTCAATAAGCATTTGAGGTAATTACCACCCACAGTGGCAGGATTAGGTAAGGATTGATAACAGAGTTTTCGATTTCAAACTCTGTGTGTGCTTGTAGGTGTGGGTGAGTGTCTAGTTTTATTGACAACTGCCTTCAAATGAAGGGGCCTCATGAAGGAAAGGTGTATTGAAGTGCCCTAGTCTAGAAGAAGCTATTAAATTTGACCAGCGAACAAGTGATTGGAGGGAATTTGGTTTTTGTGTGTGTGTG
>NC_085877.1:2195312-2222812 GCF_034702125.1 Engraulis encrasicolus
TAGCTGAAAATGTATTGTGAAATATCGAAAATACATACCTTGTGAAGTGAAGGAAATAGCAGGTACCCAAAGCAGGAAATAGAAATCGTGGGGCAAACTGGAGGTAAGGACATGGTCCCAGTGCTGCTAAACATTAAGCATGTTAAGTACTATACCTAATTGCATTGCATATGTTTTTCATCTAGGTAATGTTATTACGAAATGTTACTATGCAATGAGAAAAATGTCACTGTAATGTACTGATGTACCATATTGCATATGAGCTGACATTAATGCTAAAATTATTTTTAAGTGTGCGTAGTGACTGTTCACCACCATGTTCGTTTCTTTTCAGAGGATTTTCACATGGCAAAGGTCTGCTGAAGTTGTTTATAGCACAAACATGCAATCATACACCATTACCTTATATATTTTTTGTATAACGGATTTATTTTAATAGTCTTGTTATAACTGCTATTTTGTTTGCTCTTCAGTAGCATGGTATTCAACAGGAACACCATTTGTTGTTCCCTGTTCCTAAGCCTCCCTCCACACACACACAAACATGAACAGTCCTCCTTTCATTAATATTTTACCCGTATATTCTCCCCTGCCTAATAACAACCATTACAAAAACCTTGACAAAATGGCCACCAATAGGCAGTGCTAATGAATAAAACATCACCAGGAGGGTACGCATCTGTAATGCTTAGGGCTCATTGCCCAAGGGTACATACATGGTGCTACTCCCCCCAGTGTTCAGGGGAACAAGGTCAATACACCCTAGTTGCATACAAGCCCTCGAAAAAGCAGACCGGTTTACTGCAGGGACCGGCAGGGGGTTGCTCCTGCACTTGTTTGGTTTTTGGGCATTTAGCAATGTTGCTTTCAGCACAGAGTTGCTCATCTCAAACGTCACCCATTGTTTACAGTAATGGGTAAAAATCAAAAGGTGAAAATCAAAGCATGCAGAATCTCATATCTGTGTGAAGTGTGCTATAGAAACTAGATTGCATTCTCGCAGAAAATGCTGGAAGCCGGCTTGCTTTTTGGGGCAGAGCTGAGCAGTTTTATTTTTTATATCTATACACAAAGTACTATTGTGAAAACAAAGCTAAAAAAATGTGGGAAAAATCCATCCACCCAGTCAGAAGTTATGGGACAAGCAATTCAGGCATCTTGAATTCAGTCATATTGAAAGTGTTTGAGGTCCGCGTTTCGGGGAAATACTATATAACATACATGCTATTTTAAGTTGGCTAAGGAACACTGCATATGATATAATTTGAAAATCAACATGTGTCTGAGTAGGATTCGAACTCACAACCTCCATATCTCTATTCCAGCACCTTTGCCACTGAGCCAAGCAGCCGGCTGTCATAGGCATTCCAGCAAGACAATATCACATGGCATTGAAGAGCTGTACAATAGAATTCTAAAATTGTAGTGCAGGTGCTCGTTAAGAATAGAAAGTTGAGAGACTGGCCTCGTTTACATGAGACACTTAAGTCCGATTTAACTCACTTTAAATCTGATTAAAACGTAATTCCGCTCTAAAAAATATAATGTAAACACTTACCGAACAGGATTTAAGTTTATTATGATTTAAACTTAAGTCCGATTAAAGTGGGTGGTTTATTCCTCTTTTAAATCCGATTAAACACATTCCTCTGTCATGTAACCTTTTATTCAGAATTACAATAAGTCCGGTCGTTCCACGCATGCTCGTTGGCCACACGATGGCGCCAAGACCCGTGGTCTTTGCTAGTGAGAAAAAAATGGCGGCACTTCCTGTTGATTTCCTACATGAAGTTTTGGTTAATTTTAAGTCCCTAAGCGACTAGAAATGTTGTGGCTTCCATATATTGATGTAAAAGTGCCCCACGAAGTAATGAAGCACAACAAAATTACTCCACATCACCCTTTGAGCACTCGTTTTTCTAAGCTAGGTGGGTAAGCTAGGTAGCATTTTGAAAGAACCAGACCATAGGGTAGTCCCAAGCTTTGAGTCCGACCACAGGCATTCATTTTCGGGCAGAAGATTAGCCTAGTCCTGTAACCTGTCCTGGTAGCCCAGGAGGTTCAGCGACCACGCCTTATTTGGCTAGCATCCTCAGTCAAATCGCAATGCTTTCTTTCCCCCAGACATTTAATCAGATTTAAGTGAAAGTGCCATGTATACACGTCCCGAAATAACTCTTTATCTGATCTATTTAAATCTTATTTATTAAATCGGACTTAAAAACATCATGTAACCGTAGCCAATGTGACAGTGGAGATGGAACCCTTTATTGGTAGCACCTGTTCTGATTCTCTGTATGGCAGTTAATATTGTACTCTAAGGCAGAGGGCTGAATCACAACAGTTTGTAGTTTTTAGCTCGCTGTTGTTAAAAAAGTAAAAAGAATTGGCACATGTCCTTTTCACAGATTGGAGTCATATGATCTTTCTAACAGTCCTTGAATGAAGTTTATAGGTTAAACGGTTTAGTTAACAAATGGACCTTTTGTGGCAGATGCGCTGACCTCTTCAGAGAGGCACTTAAAAATGAATAGGACCCAGCCATTGGGCCAGCCCAGCGATTTTTACACACCTGCCATTTAAAAAGTAATGGGAGTTGGGACATGATCTTTTCACAGTTTGGAGTCATCGTCTAGAGCTCGCTAACAACGCTTCAACTAAACTTCTAGGTGAAAGTGTTGATGTTTTATGAGCGAAAAAGCTTCCGACACTCTGATCCCTAGAGTGGCGGAACCTTCATTCACAAGCATTCCACCATTGTTTTGTACGGGGATCCAAACTTGCACAAAATCGAAAATGAACAAAAAAACAAGAGACACAGACACAATATAGCAGAACAGATTATCTTCAAGCTGAGCCGGTCGTTTTAGTGTTTGAACGGTGTCTCTATCTCGAAAGGCGTAGGAGGAGGTCCATTTTCTATTTTTACAGCCCTGCACAAGAGAAGCAAGTAAGCAAGCATAAACTGTACTTAGAGATTACTATAAGCGTGGCAAGCCCGCTTAATAAACTTGCCTTACCTTGTATCAAATGGGGCTTGCACTGGTTCATATCAGTTCAAGTCTTTTGATTTAATCTGTCCCTTCATCTCTCTACTCTGTGGATGTGTTTAGAAGTGGAATCACAATACGCATGGGGAGGTTTAAATATGCTGTTAGCAAACAAGATGGCCTGCTGTAGTGAGGTGGGCCCACACACAACTCAACTCTGCTGGGGCCTCCAGGGCAGCAACCCCAGTGCAACATCAGAACGGTTAAACAAATCAGCAAGATCAGAGCACACAGAGGCACCTGCCAAGGCTATCACTGCCAAACAAACACTCACTCACACTCATAGCATCTATCCATATGTGCGCACACGTATATACACACACACACACATTATTAATGCAAGCACATACATACACTGTTGACACTTTGAAGGCCACAGCTGTTTCCCCAGGGGTTGTTTGTAGCTTTACTCATTTGCAGACTCTCAAATTAGACAATCCAATTTGGCCAAAACCATGAGTCAAGGTCAGGTCTGTGTGTGTGCATGTGCGTGTGCTGGTGCGTGTGTGTGCGTGCGTGCGTGCGTGGTCCGTGCATATGTGTGAATGCATCTGCATGTCAGTGTTTGTGGTAGGAATTTCATTATACTGAAATTTGGATTAAGCATGTATGCATACATCTTCGTTCTCGCTGGAGAACCGACTTCTTGCAATCGTGCCGCTCTCGCAGGAGAGTGGCTATAGACGCGGTGGACTGATCATCAAAGTGCTTCACGGGGTCTGCAGGGACCACTGCACTCAAGAAGCTGAGATAGATTTATGTACGTGGCATATTGGGCAAGATCGCTGGCCGTGGTTCTGAAGTACTGCCACGGCCGAGAAATGTCTATGAAGCAAACATTCTCAAGCTCGGGAGTACGGGTCGCCACTCACAGCTCGGGCAGTATCTGCGCCCGCAGATATGTGCGAACTCTGAGCGGACATCCCCCGGCAGACGATGGTTAGAGAGCAATGTAATGAGGTGAACTGGATGGAAGCTAGGGCAAGACACCTGACGAATCGATCGAACAGCGACAGAAGGGAGGCGAAAGGGGAGGTGGTGGGTGCGAGCGAGAAATACATTTTCTGACAGAAGACAGGTGGGCGGAGAATGAGATGCAGCTGGTTAAATAGGTGTGCCTATCTTTTCACGCTGAATTCAGGCGAATGACAGTTGAGTGGATAGCAGAATGCTGGTAATAAATTAGGCATGCCAAATTTCATTACACTTCTCTCGAACTTTCGTTTTTAACAAAACATGCATGTAATGAGAAATGTACTTTGTCTTACTGCAATGTGCTTTGCCTCTCCTCAGCCAGAAACTGGCTCTCCATAGTCTCTCCATAGTAGGTGCAGAGCCAACATATCAATTGCATTGTTCTGACCGGCTTATCGGACATTAATTTTACTGTAATGGAATGTTATGGTTGCATGGCTAAGCATGAGATGAACCCAATCAGAGGAGTGCATGGCCCGGTATGAACACTGACAGAGAGAGAAAGGGAAAGGCACACCAATCTCTCTCTCTTTCTCTCTCTCGTTCTGTGTGCGTATGTGTGTGTGTGTGTGTGTGTGTGTGTGTGTGTGTGTGTGTGTGTGTGTGTGTGTGTGTGTGTGTGTGTGTGTGTGTGTGTGTGTGTGTGTGTGTGTGGGCGTGTCCATTGCGAGTGTGTGTGTGTGTGTGTGTGTGTGTGTGTGTGTGTGTGTGTGTGTGTGTGTGTGTGTGTGTGTGTGTGTGTGTGTGTGTGTGTGTGCCCGTGCCTTAGCCTTCCCCTGTTTGGATTCCTGGATTTTTCTCTCTGCATTCATCCATCTGACAGCTGGTTCCTCTGATTTCAAATGGATGATGTCCAGTAGTAGTCCCACTGCATGTATTGTTGTCCAAACAATCAATATCTCTCTGCTACCCTCCATAACTGATGCTGAATGACTACAACATGAAAGAAAAACATGAGCATCATGTGTACTAGCTGCTCACCTTTTGACCATTAAAACCGCACAGATTTTTGATACATTGATCATCGGTGTCCTTTGTGTCACGAAACCATTTCCAAGCAAGGCTGGCCTCGTAACAGCATTGCATCAACCTGACTGTTGACTTCTTTCTTTCTTTCTTTCTTTCTTTCTTTCTTTCTTTCTTTCTTTCTTTCTTTCTTTCTTTCTTTCTTTCTTTCTTTCTTTCTTAGACTCTTTCATCTTCATTTTCTAGCCTTCCCCCCCTCCACCCTCTACACTACAGCATGTTGTTTGTTTTTCAACACTTTCTTTCCTTCTGTTTAATAGGTCCAGCAGCTAATGAGGACCTGGGCTATATCCAAACACCACCTCTGTGCTCACGCTGTGCACGATTTGGCTCCATACATAATTTAAGGGCAGGCAGGTTGGGAAGGAATATAGCCGGCACCTTTTGTTTGTTTGTTTGTTTGGTTGTTTGTGTATGGAGAGGGTTAGAGGGAAAACAGAGACGGGGGGATCCAGAGAAGAGGAAAGGGAATAGGAGAGTAGGAGGAGGAGGAGGAGGAGGAGGAGGCCATTCTTTTCTCTTTTTTGGTTGTGTCTTTCATCTCTCTGTGTTGTCCAAAGAACCCCTCCTGACTTTGATGGGAAGATAAAACAAGAAGAGTGTAAAGTGAACTAGTTTGTTGACCCATTCCTGTTGGTAACTGAGCCTGAGGAGGAGTGGAGGAAAGAAAAATACTCATTTGTCTGCCCATGTGAGGAAGACGAGAACGTTGTAACCAGGGGAGAAAGAGAAAGGCTGAAAGACAGAAGAGAGATGCAGCCAGCGAAAGAAAAAGAGAAGACTAATTGTGAGTTGTGCCTGTCTGTGTGTGAACTTTCATGTTCTGTTTGTAGGGTAATTTTGTCTCAACATTTCCCTGAATCATCAACTGAATTCACACAATCACTACGTACCAAGACCATCAAGTTCCTCCAAAATATTCATAACGGTAACCTCCAGAGAAAATTCGATTTTGAACAGGTGTAGGTACTTGTATGTGATGTTTTTTTATGTGAGGTGTTTTTATCACACACACTGTACGCACGCACACACACACACACACACACACACACACACACACACACACACACACACACACACACACACACACACACACACACACACACACACACACACACACACACACACACACACACACACACACACACACACACACACACATGCTATACACACAAATAACCTCCAACCTACCACCATCACCACTTCCATCATCAGGGGTTAAAGGGGTCCGTATTGAGCCCACCTCCCCAGTGACCCAGGCCACCTCTCTGTCCCCCTGTGCCTGCCCAGCCTATTGACCCCATAACCCACCCACCCCCTACACACACACACACACACACACACACACACACACACACACACACACACACACACACACACACACACACACACACACACACACACACACACACACACACACACACACCTTCCTCTTCTCCTCTCCATTTCATCAACAGTCTCAAAGTCTAGTTCTACACAGCACAGCAAAGTTCATCACTGTGCAGCATCGTCTCATTGATTCCATCATGCATCAGCAACAGCATTGTATTTCAATATCTCACAAAAGCTCAATTCTAATGTCCTTTTCTCATTTGCAAATGGGATGGTGAATGAAGAATATTCACCCAAAAAATGCTGTGGCTAGGCTGACAGCGGGGAACGTAATTGTTCTCTCAGTGGAGACAGGGCGTCAGAGAAACGCAAGACCACAAGCACAGACCAAGGAGAGAGTCCGCATATTGAAATCCTCCCATTGAGTCCAATTGGGTTACACCATCATTTTCTTCAAACGTTTTTTTTTGTTCTTGCTGATAGTTCATTTGTTTTTTTAAGGGGAATTCTCTCAAGGGAAAGGTTAAAGTCTTCATTTGACTGTGGCTTCATGTTAACCTCATTGTGACAGGAACACCTGGCCTTTTTTCTTCCTTTGTTTTGGCTTTCATCATAGTAGAGCGGCTACAAGGCCAATTTGGCTTGAATCGTGCAAATTATGATACAAGCATGAAACTTGGCAGGTATGTGCTTAAGACCAATACAATCAAATCTACCTGATTGGCCACTTGAAATGGCGGCCATTTTCCAAGATGGCCGCCAAAAAGGGCTCCAGAAATGGATTTATTGCATAGAATTGACCTAGAAATTTATGATAAAAGCATGAAAATCAACATGTATGTGCTTAAGACATATACGATCAAATCTACCTGATTGGCCACTTGAAATGGCGGCCATTTTCCAAGATGGCTGCCAAAAAAGACCCCAGAAATTGATTTATTGCATAGAATTGACCTAGAAAATTATGATACAAGCATGAAATTCAACATGTATGTGCTTAAGACCAATATGATCAAATGTACCTGATTGGCCACTTGAAATGGTGGCCATTTTCCAAGATGGCTGCCAAAAAGACACCAGAAATTGATTTATTGCATAGAATTGACCTAGAAAATTATGATACAAGCATGAAATTCAGCATGTATGTGCTTAAGATCAATACGATCAAATCTACCAGATTGGCCACTTGAAATGGTGGCCATTTTCCAAGATGGCCGCCAAAAGGACCCCAGACATTGATTTATTGCATAGAATTGACCTAGCAAATTATGATACAAGCATGAAATTCAACATGTATGTGCTTAAGACCAGTGCAATCAAATTTACCCAATTACTCACTCGAAATGGCGGCCATTTTCTAAGATGGCTGCCAAAAAACTAAAAGACCCTAGAAAATGATCTATTGCACAGAATTGTCCAAGCAATTTATGATGAAATTCGGCTTGTATGCGGCTTGTATGTGATTAAGACCAATAGGCCTACAATCAAGTCTACTTTATTTGCTACTTAAAATGCTGGCCATTTTCCAAGATGGCGGCCAAAAAGACCCTAGAAATGTGCAAATGTCATATGTGCATATTGCAAATTCGGTGGAAATAATTGTTCACTCTCCTTAAATATGTTAGCATGGATGATGAAATTATAAAGATAATGAATTAATATCAATGGAGGCAGTGCCCACCCCCTCCCCCCTCACCCCGAAGGTTATGAGATGCTAATAATACGATGACACTGCGGTAATAATATGTCAATAACAGCAATTTGTGGTTCTCTCGATATTGCTGTTAAACAAAAGGTACACCAAAAACAAGCATTGTCATGAATTTAGTTTATTTGCTCTTGGACATTAACATGTTTGATTTAGCTATCATATAATGGCTTTGGCTTGTCAGCCTGGAACATTCAAAGATAAGGGCCTCCCCCCAGAGGCTGTGGAACATTCTGTGGAACGCAACTTCTCTAGTCAGTTGCGCCCTCTACCCGAGGGTGAGAAGGCTGATCGTGTCAAGACCACCTGGATCCTCGCCTCTCCTAATAGGACGCATTACCCGTGTCTCCCTTTGGGTCGGTCACCCCTTACTGTGTGTGTCTCATTCGCTCAGCAGGAGCGCGAGTGTCAATTGTGCTGCCTGGAGTGCTGTCCCTGGGTAGGGCGACCGTGGTTAGATAGACCATACTTCTCCAATGAAGTATCTCAGGCCCCTGCTCGACCAGGATGCATGATCGAGGGGAAGTGTATCTTTGATGTCCCCCTTGGACTTCAGGAACCATAGTGTGTGCCCTCAAACGGGTATCTATCGGGGCTGGCTTGGCCAGCTTGCTGTGGTGGTGGTTGCTACTAGGTTTTCCGTCCGCAACTTGGACCTACGGCCCTGATAGAGAATGGTCTTTTCTGCCAGCACGATTGCACCTGCGGATGTTGTGTACTGAACATGCTGGAAATTCCCCCTTGTGCCAAGGCCTGCTTTGCTATTGGGGAATACCACTTGGTATTGGGGGCCTCGCTACACCTCTGTGGGCTCCACCTGCACATCGGTTACACCCAGACGGGTGGTTTCCGTGCCCTGGTTTCCCTCCACTGCATGCTCTCCGTGGTATTGGATGTCCGGACGCTGCCTTTGTGCGCCTGGTGCCTAGCCTCTCTTTTTCGGGTTCGGAACTAAGACCCTGGGCCCTTGGGCGGCTGTTGCGTCTCGGGCTGCGCGTTGGGTGAGCATGATGCTTATCACTGCTGATGGACGCTGCCTCTTCGCCTTCAACAGCTCTGGGCATCGGCAGGGGAATGGTCTGTGCCCCGGCTAAGCTTTTGTTTGCGCATTCTAGGTAAAGGCAACTCAATCGGGAGTTTTTCAATACCCATAGTGGGATGTCGAGTGTTTCGACAGAAACAGAACTGTAGGTTACCGAGGGTAACTCTGGTTCTCTGAGGGAGATGAACAAGACATCTCACTAAATTGCTACACTCACCCACAAGCTCAAAGGTTAGTTGCCTCAGATTGAAGCTCAGAGCCCAGTGCACCTGGGCTTTGTCTCCGAGAGGGCGGGATCCCCAGCTGTGCAGCTCATTGGCATGACGGCAAGATTGAAAGCAAGTTTTGGCGAATGGTCGCGGGCGTTACCCATAGTGAGATGTCTGGTTCATATGCCTCAGAGAGCTGGGGTTACCATTGGTAGCCTATACCTGTAGTTATATGCCTTTTTCCTTGATTGTGTTTCCTTCTATGATGAAATCATTGGAAATTCAAACAGTGAATGTTAACATTGATTTGGGCCACATCTGCTAGATTAATTGCAATTAATGAAGTTCTAGTGTCTTCTTTGATGGCCATCTTTTAAAAATGGCTACCATACATTCTCAAGTTGCAAATGAGTGGATTTGATTATAGGCCTATTGCTCTTAAGCACAAACACACAAAATTACATACTTGTATCATTTTTTTGCTCACCTTTGGGCTAAATTCAGCCTTTTTTGTGGCCATATTATAAAATGGCTTCCATTTCAAGTGGCGAGTCAGGAAAATTTGATCGTATTGGTTTTTTTTGCACATTCATGCCAAAATTGATGCTTGTATAATAACTTGCTTGATCAATCCTGTGCAACAAATCCATTTCTATGGTATTTTTTGGTGGCCATCTTGGAAAATCGCTGTCATTTAAACTGGAAAATTACTTAGAATGTATTGTGCTGGTCTTAAGCACATAAGTGCCAAATTTCTTGGTTGTGCTTGTAACATAATTTCCTTTCTCAATTCTGTGCAACAAATCCATTTTTAGAGTTTTTCATGGTGGCCATTTTGGAAAATGGCCACCATTGCAAATGGCAAATCAGACAGATTTGATCGTATTGGTTTTAAGCAAATACATGTTGAATTTCATGCTTGTATCATACTTTTGTAGGTCAATTTTATGCAATAAATCACTTTCTGGGGTCTTTTTTGGCGGCCATCTTGGAAAATGGCCACCATTTCAAGTGGCCAATCAGGTAGATTTGACCGTATTGGTCTTAAGCACATACATGTTGAATTTCATGCCTGTATCATCATTTTCTAGGTAAATTCTATGCAATAAATCTATTTCTGGGGTCCTTTTTGGCGGCCATCTTGGAAAATGGCCGCCATTTCAAGTGGCCAATCTGGTAGATTTGATTGTATTGGTCTTGAGCACATATATGTTGAATTTCATACTTGTATCATAATTTTCAAGGTCAATTACATGCAATAAATCAATTTCTGGTGTCTTTTTTGGCGGCCATCTTGGAAAATGGCCGCCATTTCAAGTGGCCAATCAGGTATATCTTATCATATTGTACTTGAGCACATACATGTTGAATTTCATGCTTGTATCATAATTTTCTAGGTCAATTCTATGCAATAAATCCATTTCTGGGGTCTTTTTTGGCGGCCATCTTGGAAAATGGCCGTCATTTCACATGGCCAATCGGGTAGATTATGGGTCTTAAGCACATATCAATTTCATGCTTGTATTATAATTTGCACCATTTTTTCTGTAGTCGCTCTACTATCATTCCTTCCTTTGGTCTCCGTCCTTGCCCTCAACAGCTTTTCCCATTATTCATACCTTTCATCTCCCTCGCCCTATTTCCAGTTGAACCTTTTTATCTGTTGACATATTTACTGTATTTCATTTTTCCTGCTTTATTATAGGGTGTGTTTTGTGCTGAATTGTTGCAGTAAAATGAAAGAGTCTCTCTCTCTCTCTCTCTCTCTCTCTCTCTCTCTCTCTCTCTCTCTCTCTCTCTCTCTCTCTCTCTCTCTCTCTCTCTTTCTCTCTCTCTCTCTCTCTGTTAAAACAAGGAGTTCTTTTCCTTTTGGATGCCCTCATACAGTAAGTAACTGCAGTGCCACGTCACTTCACTGAGGAGACACAATCCTGCTGCAAGGCCTCTACAAAGCACTCCTCTTCCACTCTCTCTTCCTCTTCCTCTTCCACTCCCTCTTCCTCTTCCTCTTCCCCTCTCTCTCCTCCCACCATTTTTTCCTCAGCAAGGTGGGAACAAATCACTCCTGAGGGCTCTAGAGTCCTCTCTCTCTCTCTCTCTCTCTCTCTCTCTCTCTCTCTCTCTCTCTCTCTCTCGCGCGCGCGCGCTCGCTCTCTCTCTCTCTCTCTCTCTCTCTCTCTCTATCTACTCCTTGTTCACGTAACAGGCCATCCCATTACCTCTCTCTGCGTATCCATCTATCTATCTAGCTGTCTGTGTCTGTCTATTTAGATGTGTATCACTCTTTCTTTTTTATTGAATATCTGCTCTCTCTCTCTCTCTCTCTCTCTCTCTCTCTCTCTCTCTCTCTCTCTCTCTCTCTCTCTCTCTCTCTCTCTCTCTCTCTCTCTCTGGGTGTCTGAGTGCTAATCTGCCATTAGAGTTGATATTTACGTTGCTCATATCACGCTCAATTTGATACCATTATTGTAAATGAGTCTTGCGCAAAGATGCTTCCCTTGTCTGGCATAGCCATTCATCTATTTTGATCTACTTACAGTAATAGCAACAGGTAGAAAGGAACAGGTTGACTTATATTTTGTTTACGCAGTAAATGTGGGTTTTTTTGTGTGAGAAAAACTGTTGCATTACCAGACATACAGAAGCATGCATGCACACATAAACACAAATACACACACACACACACATGCACGCACGCACGCACACACACACGCACACACACACACACACACACACACACACACACACACACACACACACACACACACACACACACACACACACACACACACACACACACACAGCCTGCAGAAACAAACCACACACGACACTAGGCTACCAGGGTGAATTTCGATTTCCAAGTTGTCATTCATCACAGAAACTGATAAAGAAGGCATATTCGTTACAGCTGTGGAATAACGGTGTAAAAAATGTATGAGACATTAAGGTGCGAAGTAAAGGGTTGCACCAAAAAGCAGCCCATCCCTTTCATGTATTATACAATATTCTGACTGTTTCAATAATTTAATGGAAGAGGAGATTAGAGGGGGATGAGGCCATTAGATGACACCACTCACCAGAGACGAGAGAGAGAGAGAGAGAGAGAGAGAGAGAGAGAGAGAGAGAGAGAGAGAGAGAGAGAGCGAGAGAGAGAGAGAGAGACAGAGACAGAGAGAGAGAGAGAGAGAGAGAGAGACATAGACAAGAGAGAGAGAGAGAGAGAGAGAGACAAGAGAGAGAGAGAGAGAGAGAGAGAGAGAGACATGACTAACAACATCACAACCACCACCAGGGAATGGTGATGCCAAACAACAAAGTGCTAAGTGTTTTCTGACTCGATACTTTTAGAAAAAAAAGTCACTGTGTGACATGTTTATGTAATGTGTTGTGTGTGTGTGTGTGTGTGTGTGGGGGGGGGGGGGGGGGGGAATGGGGGTATAAGGACACCCCCAGGAGAGTTTTGTTTACTCCCATGTGTAAAAAATAAACAATAAAACAAACGTTTGTTTGTGTATACACTGCCAGACACACCCACACAAACATGCACGCGCGCGCACACACACACACACACACACACACACACACACACACACACACACACACACACACATACACACACACACACACACACACACACACACACACACACACACACACACACACACACACACACACACACACACACACACACACACACACACACA
Source organism: Engraulis encrasicolus (assembly GCF_034702125.1). NCBI lineage: Eukaryota > Metazoa > Chordata > Actinopteri > Clupeiformes > Engraulidae > Engraulis > Engraulis encrasicolus. Next base: position 2,208,359 of record NC_085877.1, read on the forward strand.
CACACACACACACACACAGAGTTAGACAGGCACATATGTGCTCTGAGATGTGCTGTCTGATTGAAAGCAGTGCGGTGAAAGTTCTGTGACAGTTCTGTGTTCAATGTGTTTGCTATTTGCATATGGACACACATACACAAACACATAACACACTTTTAGACAGATGGACTCTCTCACACACATGCCTGCAATCTCCCAGTGGGCACCTTTGTATATGCATGGACATACCTTTTGTGAGGTGCATTGCAATCAGGGCTGGAGAAAACATTGATGTGTTTCACATTAAGAATTCAGCCGAGAGCTTAGCACACATAAACATGCACACACACTCAAACGTGCACACACACATATGAACGCACTAATACTTAAAACATGCATCACTCACACACACGCTCGCATGCGCACACGCACGCACACACACACACACACACACACACACACACACACACACACACACACACACACACACACACACACACACACACACACACACACACACACACGCACACGCACACGCACACACGCACACACATGCACACACACACACAAATGTAGGCCTACCTTCAAATAGGCCCTGAAGTATGAATGACACAGACACATACACAAACCAAACAAGGCCTTGACCCCTTCCACACATATCCAAACAGTGCCAATGTAAGCTCCATGACAATGAGTTGTGCCGATGTATGTGTGTGCGTGCGTGCGTGTGTGCGTGTGTCTATGTGCGTGTGTGTGTGTGCGTGCGTGTGTTTGGTATTTTGTCCATAGGCGTATGTGGGGCTGCAATTGGGTCATAGTAGTAGTAGTAGTAGAACTTTATTGTCTCCACGAGGCAATTTTGTTTGCAGTACAAACGCTGGCACAAGACACAGACAGGCATAACAGAGAGCAACAGACAAACCAAAACAAAAACAAACTTCCTGCCCTTCCCATGTCTTATCAGATGTATGCAAACTATTTGCACTTATTTGCTTTTACTAGCCTGTGCTCATTTTCCTACTGTACTTTCTCTATCTTTCTATGCAGGCTTGCTGCCAGCTTTGGCCGGGCCCGTCCTCTGAAAGGGTCCCCCAGCCAGGGATGGGCAGTATCTCGAATACATCTACGGTAATTAAGCAGGCTTGCGGCCCGATTATAGTCATCTCTAAGTCCTGTTTATTAAGCAGGCTTGCGGCCCGATTATAGTAATCTCTAAGTCCTGTTTAGTTATTATTAAGCGGGCTTGCAGAGCAAGGCCCGATTCTAGTAATCTCTAAGTCCTGTTTATTGGTTCTCTTGTGCAGGGCAGTAAAAATAGAAAATGGATCTCCTCCTAGGCCTTTCGAGATAGAGACACCGTTCAAACACTAAAACGACTGGCTCGGCTTAGATATACTTTTTAGTGATATAGTGTGTCCGTGTCTCTTGTCGTTTTCCCGTTTTTGGCGATTTTGTGCAAGTTTGGGTCCCCATTGAAAACAATGGTAGAACCTTCATGAACCAAGGTTCCGCCACTCTAGAGATTAGAGTGTAGGAGGCTTTTTCGGTCATAAAACATCAACACTTTCACCTAGAAGTTTAGTTGACGCGTTGTTAGCGAGCTCTATGGGATGTCTCCAAATTGTCAACGTTTTATCTCCCAACTCCCATTACTTTTTAAATGGCAGGTGTGTAAAAACGACAGGGCTTTTACATGGGTTTTCCCATTGCGGCTTGAAGTGCCTTTTTCAAGAGGTCAGCGCATGTCCCACAAGAGGTCCATTTGTGACTGAACCGTTTAACCTATAAACTTCATTCAAAGACTGTTAGAGAGATCACACATATGACTCCGATCTGTGAGCAGGACACGTGCCAATTCCTTTTAGTTTTTTTACAACGATAATCTAAAGTCCTAGAAACTGTTTTGGATTCTGCCCTCTGCCTTAGAGCACCATATTAACTGCCATACAGTCAATCAGAACAGGTGCAGCCAATATAGGGTTCCATCTCAACGGTCACTTTCTCTCAACATTCTATTCTTAATGAGCACCTGCAACTACAATTCACCTTTCGCAAAAGCCATGCCCCCTAGTTATTGTTGCTACGTCCGTCTAGCCTAGAAATCTAGACGCCCCTAGCGACCGCAAATTGAATTTGCTCCCGGGGGCAGTCTAGCGGACCCCGGTCGTTTTGCGAGGCTGAAAGTTATCCGATGACAGGGCCAATCAAATCGCGAGGGGGGCCGGGCTACTTAGTAAACAGGAAACTTTCTAAGAAGAAGCATCAGAGATACTGTTGCTAAGGGTACTGTTGTTAGAGTACCTCTGGAAGCATGGTGTCCGTCCGTGCTACGTATAGCACGAAAGTGCACTTAATTTAAAAAGCCTGGATGATAATACATTTCGTGTCTGACATGGATTGATGTAATAATACACCATGAACTTATCGGACACAAATAGATCACAACACAATACCATTTGATCATTCGATGTTTTAAACTAGCTCGGTAAGCTAAGTTGAGCATTTTACAGGACCAAGTCACACGCTATTATCAGACCACTACTGTAGGTGTAGAATGAAATTGCTGCCCCAATTTCTAATAAGACACATGCCATTAAAAACGAGACATTTGGGAGCTTTGAAAGTCTTTGAGTAGCTTACTAAATAGATGGGAATGGCATAGTCTACCAAGCTAGTAGCTAACCTGTCGTCAATAACACAGAGCTAGGTATCCAGTCTTAATATAACCATTTAACAAGCCCCAAATGGCTCAACATTTCGCTGGTTGATCAAGGAGGGCCATGTGGTTGAAAACGAGGCATTTTTGAACTGTATAAGTGAAAACACGATTTATTAGGACACTTGTTTGTGGCTGTGGTCATCACATGCATTCACTGCTACGACGGCTCCACCTACAAAGGGGCCCTCGCTGGCTAGCTAACCTGTCGCCAATAACACAGAGCTAGGTATCCAGCCTTGTATTATATGCCTGCCCCAAATTCTAATAAGATCCATGTCATTAAAAACGAGACATTTGGGAGCTTTGAAAGTCTGTGAGTCGCTTACTAAATAGATGGGAATGACACCTAGAGTCTACCGAGCTAGCGGCTAGCCAATCTGTCGTCAATTACACAGAGCTAATATCCAGCTGTGTATTAGTTATGGGTATACAGCTAGCTAGCTAACACCGAACATGCCATGTTGACAACAATCATAAATATAACCATTTAACAAGCCCCAAATTGCTCAACATTTCGCTGGATGATCAAGAAGGGCCGTGTGGTTGAAAACGAGGCATTTTTGAACTATGTAAGTGAAAACACGATTTATTAGGAAACTTGTTTGTGGCTGTGGTGATCACACGCATTCACTGCTACGACGGCTTGGAGTTGCCGCTTCACAAGACAGCTGTGACGTTACACAGAAGTGTGTGGGGATTGGTTGTTTGCCATCCAATTGCGTGGCGTTGAGTGCTGAAGCAACCGTTTATCCCGCCCACACTGCTGCCCAGCCCTCCTAGACCCTGGTACAGCTTTTTGCTGTACGGGTCTGGCTCGCTAGGCTAACGTCCGTCAAAAACTTAGAACCAGGCATACGTTTTGGCTGCGTTTCATAGGAAATGTGCGTAGCCTACACTTCTTGTATAGGCCTACACACGCTGATTACTAGAAGCCATATTCAACTGTGAAATACAACAACTTGATGATGGCGATGTAATGTCTGTAACCAGGACATTTTGATAGTGTTTGGTGTAAACTGGGACATTGCAGCCGTCCGCCAAGACCTTTGACGGGCTTTGGGCACACTGCGCAGCTCTTGGGCAGTCACACGGGGCGTCTCTCTTCTGTTCACTTTAATGGTTTTAGTTGACAGTTAATATCTTCATAACAAGGTTGGAACAAGCGCAGCCCCATTTCAGTGTTACTTTTTTTGGCTGTCACACTCGACGCATATACACAGACACAAACCGGGAAGGAGAGAGGGTGGGGGCTGCTCCGTGGGCTGTGCATTTGGCGCATATTAATGATCATATGATCACCTGGAGCTAATAGCATCTACATGGCTTAATCCATGCCTGTTATCAGTCCGCTTGAGGTTTTTGCTTCGGGAAAGTGAAAAAACGAGGTCCTAATCAATCTTCAGATGGTGTCGGACCGTGACGGTGCCATAGGCACAGGTTTTATGTCTCCCTAAAATCGCAGGTTTTTGACGGACCTCAGACAAGTTCTACACTCCTTAGTTACCGTTGCTGAGCTTGGATTGGTTGGCGGCCGTTTGTGGGAGGGGTTTTGCGAAAGGCTAATTCTAGAAGTCTATTGTTCAGCTCTTCAATGCAATCTGATATTGTCTAGCTGGAATGTTTCAGACAGCCAGCTGCTTGGCTCAATGGGAATGCTGCTGGATTAGAGATATGGAGGTTGGGAGTTCAAATCCCACTCAGACACGTGTTGATTTTCAAAATTATATCATATGCAGTGTTCCTTAGCCAACTTAAAATGCCATGTATGTCATTTAGTATCAATGGCAAATGTGCTGGATTAGAGATATGGAGGTTGGGAGTTCGAATCCCACTCGGACACATGTTGATTTTCAAAATTATATCATATGCAGTGTTCCTTAGCCAACTTAAAATGCCATGTATGTCATTTAGTATAAATGGCAAATGTGCTGGATTAGAGATATTGAGGTTGGGAGTTCGAATCCCACTCGGACACATGTTGATTTTCAAAATTATATCATATGCAGTGTTCCTTAGCCAACTTAAAATACAATATATGTCATTTAGTATCAATGGCAAAGTTGCTGGATTACAGATATGGAGGTTGTGAGTTCGAATCCCACTCGGACCCATGTTGATTTTCAAAATTATATCATATGCTTAGCCAACTTAAAATACCATGTGTGTCATTTAGTATATCCCCAAAACGCAGAGCTACAACACTTTCAAGATGGCTGAATCCAAGATGGCTGAATTGTTTGGCCCATAACTTCTGACTGGGTGGATGGATTTTTTTTCCAACATTTCTTTTAGCTTTGTTTTGTCAATAGTACTTTGTTTCATCTCTGCCCCAAAAGGCAAGCCCGCTTCCAGCATTTTCTGTGAGAATGCAATCTAGTTGAAATTACCATGCTAAACACCACAGATGCAACTGATAACATTACTAATGCTGCACCACACATCGTCCACAAGATGGCACTCTAATGCCACAAATGGTGCATTAGTCAAGCTTTGCAAGCTGCATGGACAAGATTTACAACATACACTTTCTAGCAGGGATGGTGAGCAGTACTATTACATCTAATTAAAAACATTTTGAAATACAAAACTATAAACTACATTTTTCCACAAAACTATAAACTACAAAGTACTTCTAAATATATACAAAACATAAATATAGAAAATTGAGAGACCACTTAGTTTTTTTTTCTGATTCTGCTATGGATAGGTATGTGTTGGAGTAAAACAAATATTGTTATTTCATTCTATAAACTACAGATATTTCCTGTCATTTACATATTTTATTTGCAGAAAATCTCAAATGGTCAAAATAATACATAAGACGCAAAGTTTCCAAATCTCAAAAAAGGCAAAGACAACAAGATGATAATAACTTAAAAACCACATAATAGTAATGTATTAACTTAGGAAGAGTTCAGAAATCAATATTTGATGGAATATTCCCGATTTGTCGTCATAGCTTTCATGCGTTTGAACTGCAAGATTATTGGCTACAATGGGAACCACTCAGAGTGAGCCTTCTCTATTCTACTTCCTCTGGTGTGTACCTACTATTCTAGTCCCTAAAGTAGGCTAAGGTTAGGATAGGATATAACTGACTATCACATAGAGATACATTTGGATCTGATCTACAGCTGATGTCAGTAGTGCAGGAGTAACTGTCATCTGAAGAGGTTCTGGATGATACCGGTCGGTGTGGAGTAACTGTCCTCTGAAAAGGTCTGGATGATACCGGTGGGTGTGATGGTGAGGGTTTGAGATTTTGGTGAATAGTAGGGGTGCGTGTCGTGGTAGATGAATGTCCAGTTGTCAACACAGTCCTGCAGAGGGCGCGGTACACAGCCATCATCATTCACGGGCGTCATGCTCAGAGCACAGTCTAACAACAAGATGAAGAAGAATCACACACACACACACACACACACACACACACACACACACACACACACACACACACACACACACACACACACACACACAAAGCCAAGTTCACAATGTGATGTGTGTGTGTGTGTGTGTGTGTGTGTGTGTGTGTGTGTGTGTGTGTGTGTGTGTGTGTGTGTGTGTGTGTGTGTGTGTGTGTGTGTGTGTGTGCGTGTGTGTGTATGTGTCCTGCCTGGTGCTGGTAGTGGTGGTATGTCTCTCCCGTCCTCCCCCAGTGCCAGTAGAGGCCCTGTGATGACCATTCTCAGGGAGGACTTGGGGGGGCAGCGAGTGCCGCCATCCCGAAATATAGCAGTCAGCGCGTAGGAGTTCTGAGTCTTGAACGACGACTTTTGGCAGGACACTATATTGCCACCGGTCAGATTGCTGAGGCCTATAGGGAAGAACACAGCAGGAAATGCTAGATATCGCCACTGGTCACATTGCTGAGGCCTATACAGTGGGAAAAGCTAGATATCACCACTGGTCACATTGCTGAGGCCTGTAGGAAAAGCTAGATATCACCACTGGTCACAATGCTGAGGCCTGTAGGAAAAGCTAGATATCACCACTGGTCACAATGCTGAGGCCTGTAGGAAAAGCTAGATATCACCACTGGTCACATTGCTGAGGCCTGTAGGAAAAGCTAGATATCACCACTGGTCACATTGCTGAGGCCTGTAGGAAAAGCTAGATATCACCACTGGTCACATTGCTGAGGCCTGTAGGAAAAGCTAGATATCACCACTGGTCACAATGCTGAGGCCTGTACAGTAGGAAAAGCTAGATATCACCACTGGTCATGAGCCCTCAGCAGAGGAGACTGGGACGACTTCCCCTCTGCAGCACTGGTGAGACTTAGACCACTTAATCTTGATAAGGCTAGCATATGTAGAATCTTTTGAAAACATTAATGAAAATAAAATAATTAAATGTAGCCTATGTATACAGTGCCCTCCATAATTATTGGCACCCCTGGTTGAGATGTGTTAAAAGCCTTAAAATAAATTCAGTGTTTATTGCAGAAGAATACTGTCACACTGAAAATTGTAGAAAAATGTAGCCTTCAACTCAAATGAATTGTAAGAAAATAAAAAAAATCCCTGACTAAAAAATAATTATTTTTCATTAAATCACCTGTTCCACAATTATTGGCACCCTTAACAATTCCCAGGAAATAAATATAATTGAAGCATTTCTGTCATTTCTACAGTAGTTTACAAAGTTTACCAGAGTATGTAGGAACATTTGATTAGTAATTCATCACTTCCTGTTTCCCTGGGGTATAAATATGACGTGACACCAAGGCCATTTCTCTTATCCACTCTTAAACATGGGAAAGACAAAGGAACACAGCATACAAGTGAGGCAGATGTGCGTCGACCTTCACAGGTCAGGCAGAGGCTACAAGAAGATTGCCACTCAACTGCAGCTGCCCATATCCACTGTGAGAGGAATAATTAAGAAGTTCAAAACAACTGGAACAGTGGTAAACAAGCCTGGACGAGGGCCCAAGTTTATTTTGCCACCAAGCACAGTGAGGAGGATGGTAAGAGAAATCAAAAGATCTCCAAAGCTCACTGTTACAGAATTACAACAAATGGTAGCATCCTGGGGTCACAAAGTCTCCAAATCAACCATCAGGCACTGTCTACATGCCAACAAGCTGTTTGGGAGGCATGCACAGAGAAAACATTTCCTCACTCACAATCATAAACGCAAGCGTCTGGAGTTCGCCAAGCGGTATTGGGGCTTCAACTGGGACCGTGTGCTTTGGTCAGATGAGACCAAGATTGAGCTTTTTGGCAACAAACACTCTAAGTGGGTCTGGCGTACCACGAAAGATGCGCATGCTGAAAAGCACCTCATACCCACTGTGAAGTATGGGGGTGGGTCAGTGATGCTGTGGGGCTGTTTCGCTTCCAAAGGCCCTGGGAACCTTGTTAGGGTGCATGGCATCATGAATGCTTTGAAATACCAGGACATTTTAAATCAAAATCTGTTGCCCTCTGCCCGAAAGCTGAAGCTGGGTCGTCACTGGGTCTTTCAGCAAGACAATGACCCTAAACATATGGCCAAATCTACACAGAAATGGTTCACCAGACACAAAATCAAGCTCCTCCCATGGCCATCTCAGTCCCCTGACCTCAACCCCATTGAGAACCTGTGGGGTGAGCTGAAGAGGAGAGTACAGAGGAGAGGACCTGGTCTCTGGATGATTTAGAGAGATTCTGCAAAGAGGAATGGCTGAAGATCCCTCTTTCTGTCTTTTCCCATCTTGTGAAACATTATAGGAGAAGATTAGGTGCTGTTTTGTTGGCAAAAGGGGGTTGTACAAAATATTAACACCAGGGGTGCTAATAATTGTGACACACATTATTTGATGTCAAATAATTATTTCTTTATGTGGGATTTTTTCCCCACTGAATAAATGCACTTGTATTGAAGGTTGGAGTTTTCTCTTTTTTTCCATTAAGGTCCCATATTATTTAGAAAAAAAATAAAATAATTGGAAGCTAAAAAACACATCTCAACCAGGGGTGCCAATAATTATGGAGGGCACTGTATCTATCTATCTATCTATCTATCTATCTATCTATCTATCTATCTATCTATCTATCTATCTATCTGTCTGGTGGCTTTCATCATGTAATAAGAATAGCCATTGATGGAATGGGGCAAATAATCATCAAATACACACCAACACTGGCACTAAATGTTATATAAAATGTTAATGTTATATAATGTTAATGTTATGTAAAATGTTATATAAATAATAATGAACAAACAAAACTCCTGCATATTACAGAGAGAGAGAGAGAGAGAGAGAGAGAGAGAGAGAGAGAGAGAGAGAGAGAGAGAGAGAGAGAGAGAGAGAGAGAGAGAGAGAGGGAGACTGTTCGCGTCAATGGGTATGCTGTTTGTGGATTCTCCATTGGACAGTTAGTTTATTTATTCTTCATGCATCCATGGTGCTATGACGCTTTTCAGGAAAACAATCACAACATAACTTCCCTTTATAAAAAAACCCTGTTTGGCTGTAGTCAAATAATTACTGTTCCACAACGGTATAAGGCTTGTTTTCTACAGGAGTCGGTGACATTACTGTAGCCTATTTTGGCTTACCTTGTTTCATATGAACAACAACCTTTCCAGGTTGAATGTGAAAATCTTAAATAAAACAGGAATAGGATGCGGTTACAGTTTTTCTCAATTGGTTTTGTACATTTCTCACAACAGAATAATGATTCTCAAAAGTCTTTGTTCAATTGAGACTTCCTGGTGTTACCTGTGCACATGGTCAAATCAGTTTCTCATTGTTTTCGGCATATAGCAAATGCTCTCGTCCACCATGCCATGGCTGTGTACAATTCTCAGTGATTTTGTACATTATCAATTGCTTTTGTCATATCACTCAAAAAGCTTTGTCACTGAATGCATGAAACTATCTCAATCTTATATGATCAATGTAATATAAAACTGAATTTACAACATTTCCCATCCAATCCAACATTTCGCTTCAGAAAAGATCCTCAAGAGTGTACTATTCATTTGACAACATGAGAAATTGATTTGACTAGCTTGTCCATACACTATGACACAAGGACTAACCATTCTGCTGGCGTTGATATGTTCATTGACACAAAAACTTGGTTTTTGAAAGACAAATAAGGGTTTTGAGCAAGAGACTCAGTTTTGCAGGTTATCCACCGTGTTTTGCCATTTGTTAAAGCTGTTTTGAGAATGAATATTATGTTTTGCAAATTGCGAGAGAGATTCGAGAAATGTGCAAAACCAATTGAGAAATACCGTAATAGTTGGTAGGCCTATAATATACTATATATACCTCTTATATATAAAAAAAATAATAGTAAAAAAATATACAGTCGTACATAAGATAGGCCTGACTCGATTGGTTTGGCTAATTTCTTGAAACTGAGATGACATTCCTATAACCATTGGGTCATTTGGCAAAACATTCTTACACTTCTGCACATGAGTTCAGATAACTAGCAAAATGTCATATACCTCCCAAAAAAGTCAGTACCATAAAAATGGCATAGATCCTTCTCAATTGCTTTGGCTCATTTGCATTCATTTAGTCCTTCTGGCTAAACTGGATGGTTCAGCATAATTATCCTCATCTCTTGCTCATATCACTCCAAAAACAATTTACCCATGTGTCAAAACTAAATTCCCTCCCCACATATATCATCAGTACCCCCAAAATACATTGTCCCTTTGCCATTGTGTAAGCACTGCAAGTCAAAATGGTTAGATGTTTTGTCTACATTCAGCATAGGGGTGGGCGATATGGCAAAAATGTTGTATCACGATCTTTTAACATGAAATCACGATTTCGATATTTTATCACGATCTTCCATCCAAAAAAATAAAAACAACAAAAAATAACTTTCATATACTTGCAATTTGTAATTTGCAGTCAATAAAATGTTAACACACTGATGATACTCTCATAAAGTGTACAATTGGAATACAATAATGTAAAGAATGAAGTGAAGACAACAACACAAGTGAGAAAACGTCACTCTGATACTGATAATAAACATCCTCACTGCAAGACGATCTATACGATTTCTCCACTTTGGCAGATTCGAGACGATATTTTACTCAATATCGCGATTCACGATATAATATCGTCATATCGCCCACCCCTAATTCAGCAAACAGATTTCGACTATGTGTAAAAATGAAAAAGTGAGTGAAACCATTGCAGTTTGACAACACAGACAATTTACAAAGGACATTATCAGTAACTATTTTTACCGTAAATTCACATACAGAAAGTAATGCCCATATATTATGGGTTTCTCATTGGTTTGGCTCATTTCTCAATACAGAGAGATAACATTCTCAAAATAACATGGACAAATCCCAAAGCACCTAGCAAATGTTCAAAACAGAATGTTGTTTGAAAAAATGTCAAGAAATTAGCCAAATAACAGAGGAAACTGTATACACGGTTGTAAAATTATTTTCTACAAACTAGTAAAGTTACAATATCATCTGGCCTGTTGAACACTGTCATACATTTAGTTTAATGCAATTCTTAAAATATTATATCCTTGACTGTTTTGACAATTGTGTAGACTACTTTGCATATGATGACTTACACAATAAAATCATGCTGACATGTTTTGGAGAGGGCAACCATTACACTGAGAATTGTCTAATTCGTTTAGATAAGCAAGATAAAATTATTTGGAAAATGTGCTAAATGCATGCTCAAATTGAGTCAATGTGTCAACTGTAGGGTACTTGTACATAGCCATCTGCAGAGATGTAGCCTACTAAACATTTGAGACATTTGATATTTGATGAAAGCAATGAGAAATGCCATTCTGTTTTGGGAAATTGCAAGTTGGTTTGGGGATTTGTCCGTGTTGTTTTGAGAATGTCATCTCTCATTTCGTGAAATTAGCTAAACCAATCGAGAAAAACTGTAAAATGGCATTTATTGCATAAATTAGTTCCATTCGGGCAAATAGTGAAAAGGCCCGCCGACAACCCCATCTGCAGTAAGAGGCTACTAGCCTATTCTTAAAATATGTGTGATGGAGGTGGCACATGTAAGAACTTTCCAAACAAAGTGTGTCTGCTCCTGCCTGCATGTGCCTGGTATCCTGCAGAGTGTAGGCCTGTGTGGAAGAGCAGTGTCTTTCTCTGCCACAGCAAGGAGCCTGAGACTCCAACCCTTCATTTGGAGCCCCCTCATCTCTTCCTTTCTCTCTCTCTCTCTCTCTCTCTCTGACCTGGGTTCGAATCCCGGCCCGGGTCCTTTGCCGAGCCTTCCCTTCCCTTCTCTTTCTGCCCACTCACTACCTTGGGGTTATAGATTGAATTAGTTAGGGCACAATGTTTGCATTCACTACCTAGTTTTGTTATAATGAGAGTAAAACATACAGTACATGTGTGTGTGTGTTCTCCTTGTGTGAAAAGACTAAGGACAACCCGAATTACCTATAGCTAGGATCAAAATACATGACTATCAGCCCGATTCTGGACACTTGCTTTAGTTTTAGCCATCTCTCACAACTTCACTCGAGAGAAAAGATTAAAAGTAAAGACGATAAGACTTCCTTGAAAGAAAGAGAGGTGAACATGTTGGAAAGGTTAAGTCCTTAAAAAAACGCCCCCATGATGTTGTGAGTGACTTTCTCAGGTGGGACCAGAGTGTTCCATCTGTGGCTCTTCAAGGTCCCTGTCAGAAAGGCCTCACAGAAGTTCAATAGAATGAAGGCTGTATCATTACTTTATCATCTGGCCTTCGTGATGTTCTATTCACTTACTTCAACATTGCAGTGTGCGGTGTATAAAAAAAGTTTGCTCTGTCAGTCAGCCAGACTCTATGTAGCCTATTCTACTTTGTATATAGCCCTCCATCCCTCTTCCCCCTCAGGTATAAGTGTATATCGCAAAGGAACACCTGACACACTTATCCTGAGAGGGTTTTTAATGGACAGGTACCTGAGCCGAAAAGATCATTGCCGGTATCTTGAGCCTACAGTATTTCTTGTCAGCTCAGTGTGAAAGTCATTAGAAAATTCCTCTAGAAGATTCCATGTCCTAGCTTGAATTGCACTCCCTCTTATCAAGTACCGTCACTGCTGCATAAGTGATGGAGGCAGTGGATGTGATTGTGGAGCGGGGTTGGAGGACCTCTCAGCACTGGACTCTAAGATTTGACAGGGCCTTCTCTCTCTCTCTCTCTCTCTCTCTCTCTCTCTCTCTCTCTCTCTCTCTCTCTCTCTCTCTCTCTCTCTCTCTCTCTCTCTCTCTCTCTCTCTCTCTCTCTCTCTCTCTCTCTCTCTCTCTGGCAGGGCTTGTTCATAAAGAAGAACTCTACTTATGAAAAAGAGAGAGTGATGTATTGCTTATGGAAGGAAAAATGGTGCCGGTAGGAGAGGAGTGTAACAAGCGAAACTCCTGAAGAAATGGTGGATTAATAGACAATGCTGCTTGAGGGTGAAACTATGGAACTATATTTGTGTTCTTGTTGTTTCCCTTTCATTTGTTTTTTTTCTGTTTTGGCAAAGCAGGAAAAGCTAACAGTCTTGTTGGACACGGTGAAAACGGAAAAATAATAGCATTACAGACACCATTGACAGTTTTTTCTCATCCTCTCTCTCTCTCTCTCTCTCTCTCTCTCTCTCTCTCTCTCTCTCTCTCTCTCTCTCTCTCTCTAATTCTCTCTCTTTTACTTTCATTGTCTCCCTTTCTTGGCGTCATGGCAGACAAAGCTGTTTTCTCCAACTATTGTTTCTTTTTAAAACCTTTAAGTTAAAATCAGAACATGCCATAGCAACAAATGCACACATGCAAACACACAGAAGCAGACACACACACGCAGACACACGCAGACACACGCAGACACACACACACACACACACACACACACACACACACACACACACACACACACACACACGTGTCAAGTGTGTACGGGTGACGTGTGGCACTTGTGCGTGTGTACATGCGCGCGTGCGTGCGTGCGTGTGTGTCTGTAAAGGGAGTGAACCTTTCTCCTCTTCTCTGCTTCATCCAAGTCTCTGGCACTGCACCCTGCCTGAACTTCTCTTCTCACTCGCCTTCTCTCTCTCTCTCTCTCTCTCTCTCTCTCTCTCTCTCTCTCTCTCTCTCTCTCTTCTCTCTCTCTCTCTCTCTCTCTCTGTATCTCTCTGTCTCTCTCTCTCTGCATGTAGAGTGGTTTCATTTGAGATTGGGAGACAAGCAGAGCAGAGGGGGAGATTAATTACAGGCTCTCATCTCTGTCATTTAGCAACGCTACGCCTATGCACAGCCCCTGACTCCCCTGATGCAAACACACACACACACTCACTAACACACACACGCACGCACACACACACGCACTCATGCACGCACACGCACGCACGCACGCACGCACGCACACATACACAGGCACCATATTATCTAAGTTCAACAGAACACTGTGCCAACTCAGCTTGAATACTACTTGACTCTCAACTCACAAATTCGCATAAACACACAAACGCATGCACACATGCACACACACACACACACGCACGCACACACACACGCACGCACGCACACTTAGACACCCGACATGCATTCATTGTCTTATCTTTTCCATTCCATCACAGAACACTGTGCCAATTCTACTCCCCCCCTCTCTCTCTCTCTCTCTCTCTCTCTCTCTCTCTCTCTCTCTCTCTCTCTCTCTCCTCTCTCTCTCTCTCTCTCTCTCTCTCTCTCTCTCTCTCTCTCTCTCTCTCTCTCTCTCTCTCTCTCTCTCTCTCGTCCCCAGTGCTCAGTCAGGAAGCGATTACATG